>NC_134828.1:123284964-123338285 GCF_004210375.1 Tachypleus tridentatus | reverse complement strand
AAAAATGAAAATTTAAATAAAAAACTACGTCAGGATGGCCGAGCGGTCTAAGGCGCTGCGTTAAGGTCGCAGTCCGGTCTTCCGGGCGTGGGTTCGAATCCCACTCCTGACAGAATCACTGATATTTTGCCTCTTTTCATTCTGTACGTTGGCGTGACTCACGTTGTCAAGAAATTTTCCGGTACTTGTATTTTAGGTTCAAAATGGACCATTAACATATGATTTCATTTAAAGGAAAATGTTAAAAGCGAAAACTTTTCTACTTATGGATGAACAACATAACTTTTATTATTACATGTTTTACTATAAAAATATAATAACTGCGATCTCTCTACAACGTAAGAAAAGATGTGAGCTAGAAATGTAGTATACTTTTAGGTGATATCCTTTATGACACAATCAGGGAAAAATAGTATGTTTTATTCTACGAAGGCCGATTTTCTAAAACAAGCCTCACTTTATAGAAGTAACATGAACAAATATAAACTGTTTAGGTGTTCCTCTTGATACCAATATTTTTCTTAGTTTGTCGATCGTGTCAGTGAACACATTTTTTGAGCACGTTATGAAACATGATACCTGCACTCCTTAAAATATGAATCACGTTTAGCTAGGTAAAAATAAAGAAGAATAAGAGAACTTTTATTTGTCAAATCTGTGTTGTATGTTAAAATTTAGGAATATGGAAGAAGAAACTAGCAACAGTGGAAGTGGTTCCCGTGATTTCTAGTTTCGAAACAACACCAAATTATTGATTATAAAAGACAGTCACTGAAGGGAACTTTCTATTTTTCTAATTGTCGAGCTAAAGTTCATTTGGTTAGTAACCAAGAACGGAACGGAAATCATAATGGAATGACTGATAGAAAGGATTTCTTCCTCGAAATAGACAAAGAAGAGAACCGAAAATTAAGAAAGTTTCTTTTAAGTCAGAAACATATCGTTCATTGATTAAGACCATTGTCATAGCTTGAATTTTCGGTAAAGCTTCTTAATCTATCTGCTCGTTATTTCCAGCTTTTCAGTTTAAAATAACAATTTTAACTGTTCATTCGTGACGGGGAAAGCATAGTTAAATAGTATGAGACCGAAAACATTCGAAAAAAGTTATTAAACAAAAGCCATCAGGATGAATAGTGATAACACATGTCTGACTGATCAATGCGACTTCAGAAACATCACGCTTGTTGCACGTTCATTTAAAATTTCAATCAAAATTCAGAAATAAGAAGATGATGGCCATGCTTGAAGGAAACAGTCTGATTTATCAGGAATTGGTTCCAACTCAACCACTCACACAACACTTTAAATTTTGCCTCATTACCTTCAAAAATAAATTTTTCTAAGGCTAGAATCGAGAAAATCAGCTATTTCTATCGGAAATATCAGTTCCAAGTGTACGAGGAATATGTACTTTGACGTTTGAAAACGGCCTGCAAAGAAACGATTGCTTTTCTGATGCCGTACATTCGACAAGTGGTTTAAAATGAGATCTCGCTATATATGTATATGCAAACGAAATTAAGAAGAGAAATTTGATTGTGACATGTTTCGTTAAAATATGAAAATTTGGTACTTCTCAGATCGTTCCTAAAAAAAGCTGTGCAAGATATATCACATAATTTTAGAAGCTTTTCATTTTGGAGAAAATCAATGAAAAAAAAAAGCTGTTTCCTCATAATATTCTGCGAAGCTTTCTCAGAAACAAAGTTTAACAACAGGTCTCATTTCTCATATGTAACGAGAACAGCAATTAAAACCTGTCTGTCTTGGTGTTCTTAGCACATACATTTGTGTTGTTTGGGTGAATAAACATTTTTTTTTATGTAGCGAAAATATGAAGAATAAGAGAAAGTTTATGTAGAAATATGCATTTAACGATGATTATGCAGCACAGTAAAGGCTTTATGAGAAATATGGTAAAAATAAGTCACTTTCAGTGATCGTACATGTTTAAAATATTCGTTTAAACATATGAAAGCACCTTTTGAAAATTATCTCAGAAAATGTCCAGTTCGCAACCGTATTATACATTCATACCTTTGACGTTTTAGACAGGTTAATTGAGTTAGTAAACCTAAGTAAATCGGATAAATTTTACAAAAGACAAAGTGGAAAGTATAACTTTCCTAATCAACTTTTAGTTTGATTTAAAGAACTGTTAAAGAGATGAAAGATCTTATGTTGTTCTTGCTAGAATAGTAAAAGATAATAATTTTGTTTTCGGTTATTATGGAGTATACACACCAGAAATTTATTATAAAATATTATATTTGCATCATATAAACGTCGCGAAATCGAAAAATATAGGAACGCTTTGTTAGGAAGTTTTCATTCGCATTTCTTGAAAATTACGATCATCAATTGACTAAGTCGATTCTTTTATTTTCATTTACAGTAAAGTAACTTACGCTTTCTGTTTGTTCGATACTTTGAGTTTCTATCTGTTGAGGGTCTTATGGTGGTTTTGTCTCTCGTCATATGTGGTTTAAATGCTAGCTGAGTAGTTTATGGACAGAGCGATGAGATCGGAAAAATTAAAAATATTAAAGAGCCAAAGATGCAGAAAGAGATGGATAACACGTTCTTAACTTTCAAAGGCGCCACCATTCGAAAAAATTAAAACTTACTATGATAACTTACTTTAGTACAAAAAATATCGCATCTAATCTCAATAGAAGATTCATTAAAATCTGACATTAATGAGACCATTTTTTTGTAATATCCACTTTAAAAACCGGTTAACTATTCCGATTCTAGCCATATATTGCTCACCAACCAAAGACATCGACATTAACTTCCTTCAAAATGTGTTAATCATAAACCCAAACCAATTATTATTGGAGATTTTAATTCACCGCACACAGAATTAAGGGGTAATAGAGACACACGCAGAGGATCATGCATAAAAAAATTTATCTCTAGCAATAAAATGCACTTAATTAATGACAATACACCTACACACTTCTCAGCCGCTAACGGCTCATACGATGTACTCGATTTCATCATTGCACCCAAGGACATGGTTAACAGAATATCTAACTTTAAAGTGCATGATGAAATCACCAGTGACCACTTCCCATGTCATGTATGATTCACCTGCGCCACCCAGCTCTGGCGTACGTGACTCCTTCCGCATACACCTACACTGAAACAGACTGGCTCACTTTTAATGCCTCTCTGGACTCATACCTACCCCATCCAATCGAACATGTAAATAACAAAGCAGAACTAGACAACTATGTTGATCAAATTACAGAAGCCATAAAGAAACCATAAAAACACAATTCCTAAATCAAAAAAGAAAACAATCACTTATTCAATGGACTCTAACACCAGAAATTCACGCACTAATAATCAAACGCAGACAATTAAGACGAACACACTATATCACACGCGATCCACACATTAAAACAGAAATCAATAGAACAAATACAAAAATTAAACAAGAAATTAAAAAAGTCAGAGAAAACAATTGGCATAACTTCTGCAAAAACTTAGAAAAAACCAAGAACAATCCAAAAGAATTCTGGAAAAAATTCAAGAGTATTGCTTCAGACAAAACACAAATCACATGCTACAACACATCACACACAACAATAAAATCGCAAGGACGGACGAAGAGAAAGCTGACTATTACAAATCCGCTTTTAGCGATTTAAACTCAGTAGATTTCGACACACAACACCAACACCATGTCAACAACTACATAAATACAAACCAAGCTTCATTCTCACCAGGATTTCCCGGAGACACTAGAAGCATACTCAAATTCAATCAATAGAAAAATAACCATATCCGAACTGAAGATTAATATCAAAAACTTGAAGAACACTTCCCCCGGACATGACCAAATACCAAATATTATTCTCAAAAAAAGTTCCACTCTCCTACTACAACACCTCACAAACATCATGAACATTTCACTAGCGACCGGGTATTACCCTGACACGTGGAAAAAGCCATCATAACAACGATCCCCAAGAAACAAACTAACAGAACAAATCCAGATAATTTCCGCCCCATCAGTCTGTTAATCTGCCTTGGCAAACTGATGGAGAGAATTATCTCCAACCGTCTCCTCCATTTTTGCGAATCAAACAACATCCTTCCAGAATCTCAAAATGCCTCCAGAAAAAATAGACAAACAACAGATCACCTCACACGACTCACCGAATCAATCTACAAAGCTTACAACAACAATCAAGTAACCATCGGGGTATTCCTAGATGTCAAAAGCATTCGACAGCGTTTGGCACAACGCCATCAGATACAAACTAAATCACCTACAAATAAATCCTACGATAGTCAAATGGATTTCAAATTTTTAACCAATAGAACAGCACAAGTAAAAGTCAATAAAACCATATCCAAATTATTTAATATAACGGCAGGAGTGCCCCAAGGATCAGTCCTCTCTCCACTTCTATACATAATTTTCGTCAGTGACATACCTTTTCCAAATCTAACATACACACACAATTCACAATACGCAGACGACATCGCAATCTGGAGCACCTCCAGAAACCCAGCATTGGCCATGTCTCGCGTACAAAAAATCACTAAACAACGTCTCAACATGGAGCAACATGTGGAGGGTCGTGTTAAATCCGACAAAAACACAAGCAATCACCTTCTATAGAAAACTAAAGAAGCAAAGAGAAAAATCTAGAAAAATAAAACTATCACTTGGAAACACAACCATTAACATGAGCAAAACATCACATTCCTTGGCGTCACTTTCGACACAAAACTAACATGGAAAAACACATAAACAATATACACTCATCAATCAGAAAAAGAATTTCATATCTAAAGACTATAACTGGTAAACAATCGAAATGCGCACCGAACACCATTATACAAATATACAAGGCTCACATCCGTCCACTAATAGAGTACGGATGTCAAGTAACATACAATATGTCAAACAACACACCCAAAAAAATCCAAGTGCAACAAAACAAAATATTAAAATCCGCATTCAGTTTACCATCTTTTACGCCAACAAATTATCTACACCAAATTAGTAATTTACCAACTATAAGAGACAGAATAACAGAACTTTCTCTCAAATATTATCTAAAAGCAGAAAATAGAAACAAACTAACGGCATCACTACACAAATTATCAAGTGCACCAACGAAATACATATCACCTTACAACATATTTCAAGAATCACAATCCACTCAACAAAGAATCTAAATAAATAAAATCTATGTTATTAACATGAATTCCTTTTTTTCAGATACAGGGCACACGACAGGCAAAACTTTCGGCGCCTATCGTGTGAAAGTGGTTTTTCTCAGGGGCACTCCTGTTTCCCCACATCAAATTCTTCAGGCATTGGATTTCTAGATCCCAGCCTAGGCAACCTTTTTGCCAGACCCAGAATCAAGCTGTTTAATTTGATCTGAATTTGAATTATTTACATTCATGTTCACATCTCCCCAACTTCTTCATTTCGGGACAGGTCCCGGCGTTTCTTTCCACTGCTGCCTTTGCCTCCACCCAAAAGAACATTTAGTGAGACATTCTCCACCCAAAAAGTCAAGAATAATAACGATAATTAATTTATTAAAATAATAATAATAATAATAAAACCACCACTTAATCTTAATAACAATCCACTAGGGACGAAGAGGAACTACAAAGTTCCTGAACACCCCAGTTGGAGAGAGAACTCTTCTGATTTCTCTCTCTCTAAACTGAACCCTGCCACGGTAGTTTAGTTTAGTTTAGTAAAAATTAAAATTTAAATAAAAAAATACGTCAGGATGGCCGAGCGGTCTAAGGCGCTGCGTTAAGGTCGCAGTCCGGTCTTCCGGGCGTGGGTTCGAATCCCACTCCTGACAGAATCACTGATATTTTGCCTCTTTTCATTCGTACGTTGGCGTGACTCACGTTGTCAAGAAATTTTCCAGTACTTGTATTTTAGGTTGAAAATGGACCATTAACATATGATTTCATTTAAAGGAAAATTTTAAAAGCGAAAACTTTTCTACTTATGGATGAACAACATAACTTTTATTATTACATGTTTTACTATAAAAATATAATAACTGCGATCTCTACAACGTAAGAAAAGATGTGAGCTAGAAATGTAGTATACTTTTAGTGATATCCTTTATGACACAATCAGGGAAAAAATAGTATGTTTTATTCTACGAAGGCCGATTTTCTAAAACAAGCCTCACTTTATAGAAGTAACATGAACAAATATAAACTGTTTAGGTGTTCCTCTTGATACCAATATTTTTCTTAGTTTGTCGATCGTGTCAGTGAACACATTTTTTGAGCACGTTATGAAACATGATACCTGCACTCCCTTAAAATATGAATCACGTTTAGCTAGATAAAAATAAAGAAGAATAAGAGAACTTTTATTTGTCAAATCTGTGTTGTATGTTAAAATTTAGGAATATGGAAGAAGAAACTAGCAACAGTGGAAGTGGTTCCCGTGATTTCTAGTTTCGAAACAACACCAAATTATTGATTATAAAGACAGTCACGGAAGGGAACTTTCTATTTTTCTAATTGTCGAGCTAAAGTTCATTTGGTTAGTAACCAAGAACGGAACGGAAATCATAATGGAATGACTGATAGAAAGGATTTCTTCCTCGAAATAGAGAAAGAACAGAACCGAAAATTAAGTTTCTTTTAAGTCAGAAACATATCGTTCATTAATTAAGACCATTGTCATAGCTTAAATTTTCGGTAAAGCTTCTTAATCTATCTGCTCGTTATTTCCAGCTTTTCAGTTTAAAATAACAATTTTAACTGTTCATTCGTGACGGGGAAAGCATAGTTAAATAGTATGAGACCGAAAACATTCGATAAAAGTTATTAAACAAAAGCCATCAGGATGAATAGTGATAACACATGTCTGACTGATCAATGCGACTTCAGAAACATCACGCTTGTTGAACGTTCATTTAAAATTTCAATTAAAATTCAGAAATAAGAAGATGATGGCCATGCTTTAAGGAAACAGTCTGATTTATCAGGAATTGGTTCCAACTCAACCACTCACACAACACTTTAAATTTTGCCTCATTACCTTCAAAAATAAATTTTTCTAAGGCTAGAATCGAGAAAATCAGCTATTTCTTTATCGGAAATATCAGTTCCAAGTGTACGAGGAATATGTACTTTGGACGTTTGAAAACGGCCTGCAAATAAACGATTGCTTTTCTTTGATGCCGTACATTCGACAAGTGGTTTAAAATGAGATCTCGCTATATATGTATATGCAAACGAAATTAAGAAGAGAAATTTGATTGTGACATGTTTCGTTAAAATATGAAAATTTGGTACTTCTCAGATCGTTCCTAAAAAAGCTGTGCAAGATATATCACATAATTTTAGAAGCTTTTCATTTTGGAGAAAATCAATGAAAAAAAAGCTGTTTCCTCATAATATTCTGCGAAGCTTTCTCAGAAACAAAGTTTAACAACAGGTCTCATTTCTCATATGTAACGAGAACAGCAATTAAAACCTGTCTGTCTTGGTGTTCTTAGCACATACATTTGTGTTGTTTGGGTGAATAAACATTTTTTTTTTATCTAGCGAAAATATGAAGAATAAGAGAAAGTTTATGTAGAAATATGCATTTAACGATGATTATGCAGCACAGTAAAGGCTTTATGAGAAATATAGTAAAAATAAGTCACTTTCAGTGATCGTACATGTTTAAAATATTCGTTTAAACATATGAAAGCACCTTTTGAAAATTATCTCAGAAAATGTCCAGTTCGCAACCGTATTATACATTCATACCTTTGACGTTTTAGACAGGTTAATTGAGTTAGTAAACCTAAGTAAATCGAATAAATTTTTACAAAAGGCAAAGTGGAAAGTATAACTTTCCTAATCAACTTTTAGTTTGATTTAAAGAACTGTTAAAGAGATGAAAGATCTTATGTTGTTCTTGCTAGAATAGTAAAAGATAATAATTTTGTTTTCGGTTATTATGGAGTATACACACCAGAAATTTATTATAAAATATTATATTTGCATCATATAAACGTCGCGAAATCGAAAAATATAGGAACGCTTTGTTAGGAAGTTTTCATTCGCATTTCTTGAAAATTACGATCATCAATTGACTAAGTCGATTCTTTTATTTTCATTTACAGTAAAGTAACTTACGCTTTCTGTTTGTTCGATACTTTGAGTTTCTATCTGTTGAGGGTCTTATGGTGGTTTTGTCTCTCGTCATATGTGGTTTAAATGCTAGCTGAGTAGTTTATGGACAGAGCGATGAGATCGGAAAAATTAAAAATATTAAAGAGCCAAAGATGCAGAAAGAGATGGATAACACGTTCTTAACTTTCAAAGGCGCCACCATTCGAAAAAATTAAAACTTACTATGATAACTTACTTTAGTACAAAAATATCGCATCTAATCTCAATAGAAGATTCATTAAAATCTGACATTAATGAGACCATTTTGTAATATCCACTTTAAAACCGGTTAACTATTCCGATTCTAGCCATATATTGCTCACCAACCAAAGACATCGACATTAACTTCCTTCAAAATGTGTTAATCATAAACCCAAACCAATTATTATTGGAGATTTTAATTCACCGCACACAGAATTAAGGGGTAATAGAGACACACGCAGAGGATCATGCATAAAAAAATTTATCTCTAGCAATAAAATGCACTTAATTAATGACAATACACCTACACACTTCTCAGCCGCTAACGGCTCATACGATGTACTCGATTTCATCATTGCACCCAAGGACATGGTTAACAGAATATCTAACTTTAAAGTGCATGATGAAATCACCAGTGACCACTTCCCCATGTCATGTATGATTCACCTGCGCCACCCAGCTCTGGCGTACGTGACTCCTTCCGCATACACCTACACTGAAACAGACTGGCTCACTTTTAATGCCTCTCTGGACTCATACCTACCCCATCCAATCGAACATGTAAATAACAAAGCAGAACTAGACAACTATGTTGATCAAATTACAGAAGCCATAAAGAAACCATAAAAAACACAATTCCTAAATCAAAAAGAAAACAATCACTTATTCAATGGACTCTAACACCAGAAATTCACGCACTAATAATCAAACGCAGACAATTAAGACGAACACAGTATATCACACGCGATCCACACATTAAAACAGAAATCAATAGAACAAATACAAAAATTAAACAAGAAATTAAAAAGTCAGAGAAAACAATTGGCATAGCTTCTGCAAAAACTTAGAAAAAACCAAGAACAATCCAAAAGAATTCTGGAAAAATTCAAGAGTATTGCTTCAGACAAAACACAAATCACATGCTACAACACATCACACACAACAATAAAATCGCAAGGACGGACGAAGAGAAAGCTGACTATTACAAATCCGCTTTTAGCGATTTAAACTCAGTAGATTTCGACACACAACACCAACACCATGTCAACAACTACATAAATACAAACCAAGCTTCATTCTCACCAGGATTTCCCGGAGACACTAGAAGCATACTCAAATTCAATCAATAGAAAAATAACCATATCCGAACTGAAGATTAATATCAAAACTTGAAGAACACTTCCCCGGACATGACCAAATACCAAATATTATTCTCAAAAAAAGTTCCACTCTCCTACTACAACACCTCACAAACATCATGAACATTTCACTAGCGACCGGGTATTACCCTGACACGTGGAAAAAAGCCATCATAACAACGATCCCCAAGAAACAAACTAACAGAACAAATCCAGATAATTTCCGCCCCATCAGTCTGTTAATCTGCCTTGGCAAACTGATGGAGAGAATTATCTCCAACCGTCTCCTCCATTTTGCGAATCAAACAACATCCTTCCAGAATCTCAAAATGCCTCCAGAAAAAAATAGACAAACAACAGATCACCTCACACGACTCACCGAATCAATCTACAAAGCTTACAACAACAATCAAGTAACCATCGGGGTATTCCTAGATGTCAAAAAAGCATTCGACAGCGTTTGGCACAACGCCATCAGATACAAACTAAATCACCTACAAATAAATCCTACGATAGTCAAATGGATTTCAAATTTTTTAACCAATAGAACAGCACAAGTAAAAGTCAATAAAACCATATCCAAATTATTTAATATAACGGCAGGAGTGCCCCAAGGATCAGTCCTCTCTCCACTTCTATACATAATTTTCGTCAGTGACATACCTTTTCCAAATCTAACATACACACACAATTCACAATACGCAGACGACATCGCAATCTGGAGCACCTCCAGAAACCCAGCATTGGCCATGTCTCGCGTACAAAAATCACTAAACAACGTCTCAACATGGAGCAACATGTGGAGGGTCGTGTTAAATCCGACAAAAACACAAGCAATCACCTTCTATAGAAAACTAAAGAAGCAAAGAAAAAATCTAGAAAAAATAAAACTATCACTTGGAAACACAACCATTAACATGAGCAAAAACATCACATTCCTTGGCGTCACTTTCGACACAAAACTAACATGGAAAAAACACATAAACAATATACACTCATCAATCAGAAAAAGAATTTCATATCTAAAGACTATAACTGGTAAACAATCGAAATGCGCACCGAACACCATTATACAAATATACAAGGCTCACATCCGTCCACTAATAGAGTACGGATGTCAAGTAACATACAATATGTCAAACAACACACTCCAAAAAATCCAAGTGCAACAAAACAAAATATTAAAATCCGCATTCAGTTTACCATCTTTTACGCCAACAAATTATCTACACCAAATTAGTAATTTACCAACTATAAGAGACAGAATAACAGAACTTTCTCTCAAATATTATCTAAAAGCAGAAAATAGAAACAAACTAACGGCATCACTACACAAATTATCAAGTGCACCAACGAAATACATATCACCTTACAACATATTTCAAGAATCACAATCCACTCAACAAAGAATCTAAATAAATAAAATCTATGTTATTAACATGAATTCCTTTTTTCAGATACAGGGCACACGACAGGCAAAACTTTCGGCGCCTATCGTGTGAAAGTGGTTTTCTCAGGGCACTCCGTTTCCCCACATCAAATTCTTCAGGCATTGGATTTCTAGATCCCAGCCTAGGCAACCTTTTTGCCAGACCCAGAATCAAGCTGTTTAATTTGATCTGAATTTGAATTATTTACATTCATGTTCACATCTCCCCAACTTCTTCATTTCGGGACAGGTCCCGGCGTTTCTTTCCACTGCTGCCTTTGCCTCCACCCAAAAGAACATTTAGTGAGACATTCTCCACCCAAAAAGTCAAGAATAATAACGATAATTAATTTATTAAAATAATAATAATAATAATAATAAAACCACCACTTAATCTTAATAACAATCCACGAAAGGGGACGAAGAGGAACTACAAAGTTCCTGAACACCCCAGTTGGAGAGAGAACTCTTCTGATTTCTCTCTCTCTAAACTGAACCCCTGCCACGGTAGTTTAGTTTAGTTTAGTAATAAATTAAAATTTAAATAAAAAAATACGTCAGGATGGCCGAGCGGTCTAAGGCGCTGCGTTAAGGTCGCAGTCCGGTCTTCCGGGCGTGGGTTCGAATCCCACTCCTGACAGAATCACTGATATTTTGCCTCTTTTCATTCGTACGTTGGCGTGACTCACGTTGTCAAGAAATTTTCCAGTACTTGTATTTTAGGTTGAAAATGGACCGTTAACATATGATTTCATTTAAAGGAAAATTTTAAAAGCGAAAACTTTTCTACTTATGGATGAACAACATAACTTTTATTATTACATGTTTTACTATAAAAATATAATAACTGCGATCTCTCTACAACGTAAGAAAAGATGTGAGCTAGAAATGTAGTATACTTTTAAGTGATATCCTTTATGACACAATCAGGGAAAAAATAGTATGTTTTATTCTACGAAGGCCGATTTTCTAAAAACAAGCCTCACTTTATAGAAGTAACATGAACAAATATAAACTGTTTAGGTGTTCCTCTTGATACCAATATTTTTCTTAGTTTGTCGATCGTGTCAGTGAACACATTTTTTGAGCACGTTATGAAACATGATACCTGCACTCCTTAAAATATGAATCACGTTTAGCTAGATAAAAATAAAGAAGAATAAGAGAACTTTTATTTGTCAAATCTGTGTTGGATGTTAAAATTTAGGAATATGGAAGAAGAAACTAGCAACAGTGGAAGTGGTTCCCGTGATTACTAGTTTCGAAACAACACCAAATTATTGATTATAAAAGATAGTCACGGAAGGGAATTTTCTATTTTTCTAATTGTCGAGCTAAAGTTCATTTGGTTAGTAACCAAGAACGGAACGGAAATCATAATCGAATGACTGATAGAAAGGATTTCTTCCTCGAAATAGACAAAGAACAGAACCGAAAATTAAGTTTCTTTTAAGTCAGAAACATATCGTTCATTAATTAAGACCATTGTCATAGCTTGAATTTTCGGTAAAGCTTCTTAATCTATCTGCTCGTTATTTCCAGCTTTTCAGTTTAAAATAACAATTTTAACTGTTCATTCGTGACGGGAAAGCATAGTTAAAGAGTATGAGACCGAAAACATTCGATAAAAGTTATTAAACAAAAGCCATCAGGATGAATAGTGATAACACATGTCTGACTGATCAATGCGACTTCAGAAACATCACGCTTGTTGAACGTTCATTTAAAATTTCAATTAAAATTCAGAAATAAGAAGATGATGGCCATGCTTTAAGGAAACAGTCTGATTTATCAGGAATTGGTTCCAACTCAACCACTCACACAACACTTTAAATTTTGCCTCATTACCTTCAAAAATAAATTTTTCTAAGGCTAGAATCGAGAAAATCAGCTATTTCTTTATCGGAAATATCAGTTCCAAGTGTACGAGGAATATGTACTTTGGACGTTTGAAAACGGCCTGCAAATAAACGATTGCTTTTCTTTGATGCCGTACATTCGACAAGTGGTTTAAAATGAGATCTCGCTATATATGTATATGCAAACGAAATTAAGAAGAGAAATTTGATTGTGACATGTTTCGTTAAAATATGAAAATTTGGTACTTCTCAGATCGTTCCTAAAAAAGCTGTGCAAGATATATCACATAATTTTAGAAGCTTTTCATTTTGGAGAAAATCAATGAAAAAAAAGCTGTTTCCTCATAATATTCTGCGAAGCTTTCTCAGAAACAAAGTTTAACAACAGGTCTCATTTCTCATATGTAACGAGAACAGCAATTAAAACCTGTCTGTCTTGGTGTTCTTAGCACATACATTTGTGTTGTTTGGGTGAATAAACATTTTTTTTTATGTAGCGAAAATATGAAGAATAAGAGAAAGTTTATGTAGAAATATGCATTTAACGATGATTATGCAGCACAGTAAAGGCTTTATGAGAAATATAGTAAAAATAAGTCACTTTCAGTGATCGTACATGTTTAAAATATTCGTTTAAACATATGAAAGCACCTTTTTGAAAATTATCTCAGAAAATGTCCAGTTCGCAACCGTATTATACATTCATACCTTTGACGTTTTAGACAGGTTAATTGAGTTAGTAAACCTAAGTAAATCGAATAAATTTTTACAAAAGGCAAAGTGGAAAGTATAACTTTCCTAATCAACTTTTTAGTTTGATTTAAAGAACTGTTAAAGAGATGAAAGATCTTATGTTGTTCTTGCTAGAATAGTAAAAGATAATAATTTTGTTTTCGGTTATTATGGAGTATACACACCAGAAATTTATTATAAAATATTATATTTGCATCATATAAACGTCGCGAAATCGAAAAATATAGGAACGCTTTGTTAGGAAGTTTTCATTCGCATTTCTTGAAAATTACGATCATCAATTGACTAAGTCGATTCTTTTATTTTCATTTACAGTAAAGTAACTTACGCTTTCTGTTTGTTCGATACTTTGAGTTTCTATCTGTTGAGGGTCTTATGGTGGTTTTGTCTCTCGTCATATGTGGTTTAAATGCTAGCTGAGTAGTTTATGGACAGAGCGATGAGATCGGAAAAATTAAAAATATTAAAGAGCCAAAGATGCAGAAAGAGATGGATAACACGTTCTTAACTTTCAAAGGCGCCACCATTCGAAAAAATTAAAACTTACTATGATAACTTACTTTAGTACAAAAATATCGCATCTAATCTCAATAGAAGATTCATTAAAATCTGACATTAATGAGACCATTTTTTGTAATATCCACTTTAAAAACCGGTTAACTATTCCGATTCTAGCCATATATTGCTCACCAACCAAAGACATCGACATTAACTTCCTTCAAAAATGTGTTAATCATAAACCCAAACCAATTATTATTGGAGATTTTAATTCACCGCACACAGAATTAAGGGGTAATAGAGACACACGCAGAGGATCATGCATAAAAAAATTTATCTCTAGCAATAAAATGCACTTAATTAATGACAATACACCTACACACTTCTCAGCCGCTAACGGCTCATACGATGTACTCGATTTCATCATTGCACCCAAGGACATGGTTAACAGAATATCTAACTTTAAAGTGCATGATGAAATCACCAGTGACCACTTCCCCATGTCATGTATGATTCACCCGCGCCACCCAGCTCTGGCGTACGTGACTCCTTCCGCATACACCTACACTGAAACAGACTGGCTCACTTTTAATGCCTCTCTGGACTCATACCTACCCCATCCAATCGAACATGTAAATAACAAAGCAGAACTAGACAACTATGTTGATCAAATTACAGAAGCCATAAAGAAACCATAAAAAACACAATTCCTAAATCAAAAAGAAAACAATCACTTATTCAATGGACTCTAACACCAGAAATTCACGCACTAATAATCAAACGCAGACAATTAAGACGAACACAGTATATCACACGCGATCCACACATTAAAACAGAAATCAATAGAACAAATACAAAAATTAAACAAGAAATTAAAAGTCAGAGAAAACAATTGGCATAGCTTCTGCAAAACTTAGAAAAAACCAAGAACAATCCAAAAGAATTCTGGAAAAAATTCAAGAGTATTGCTTCAGACAAAAACACAAATCACATGCTACAACACATCACACACAACAATAAAATCGCAAGGACGGACGAAGAGAAAGCTGACTATTACAAATCCGCTTTTAGCGATTTAAACTCAGTAGATTTCGACACACAACACCAACACCATGTCAACAACTACATAAATACAAACCAAGCTTCATTCTCACCAGGATTTCCCGGAGAGACACTAGAAGCATACTCAAATTCAATCAATAGAAAAATAACCATATCCGAACTGAAGATTAATATCAAAAACTTGAAGAACACTTCCCCCGGACATGACCAAATACCAAATATTATTCTCAAAAAAAGTTCCACTCTCCTACTACAACACCTCACAAACATCATGAACATTTCACTAGCGACCGGGTATTACCCTGACACGTGGAAAAAAGCCATCATAACAACGATCCCCAAGAAACAAACTAACAGAACAAATCCAGATAATTTCCGCCCCATCAGTCTGTTAATCTGCCTTGGCAAACTGATGGAGAGAATTATCTCCAACCGTCTCCTCCATTTTTGCGAATCAAACAACATCCTTCCAGAATCTCAAAATGCCTCCAGAAAAAATAGACAAACAACAGATCACCTCACACGACTCACCGAATCAATCTACAAAGCTTACAACAACAATCAAGTAACCATCGGGGTATTCCTAGATGTCAAAAAAGCATTCGACAGCGTTTGGCACAACGCCATCAGATACAAACTAAATCACCTACAAATAAATCCTACGATAGTCAAATGGATTTCAAATTTTTTAACCAATAGAACAGCACAAGTAAAAGTCAATAAAACCATATCCAAATTATTTAATATAACGGCAGGAGTGCCCCAAGGATCAGTCCTCTCTCCACTTCTATACATAATTTTCGTCAGTGACATACCTTTTCCAAATCTAACATACACACACAATTCACAATACGCAGACGACATCGCAATCTGGAGCACCTCCAGAAACCCAGCATTGGCCATGTCTCGCGTACAAAATCACTAAACAACGTCTCAACATGGAGCAACATGTGGAGGGTCGTGTTAAATCCGACAAAAACACAAGCAATCACCTTCTATAGAAAACTAAAGAAGCAAAGAAAAATCTAGAAAAATAAAACTATCACTTGGAAACACAACCATTAACATGAGCAAAAACATCACATTCCTTGGCGTCACTTTCGACACAAAACTAACATGGAAAAACACATAAACAATATACACTCATCAATCAGAAAAAGAATTTCATATCTAAAGACTATAACTGGTAAACAATCGAAATGCGCACCGAACACCATTATACAAATATACAAGGCTCACATCCGTCCACTAATAGAGTACGGATGTCAAGTAACATACAATATGTCAAACAACACACTCCAAAAAATCCAAGTGCAACAAAACAAAATATTAAAATCCGCATTCAGTTTACCATCTTTTACGCCAACAAATTATCTACACCAAATTAGTAATTTACCAACTATAAGAGACAGAATAACAGAACTTTCTCTCAAATATTATCTAAAAGCAGAAAATAGAAACAAACTAACGGCATCACTACACAAATTATCAAGTGCACCAACGAAATACATATCACCTTACAACATATTTCAAGAATCACAATCCACTCAACAAAGAATCTAAATAAATAAAATCTATGTTATTAACATGAATTCCTTTTTTCAGATACAGGGCACACGACAGGCAAAACTTTCGGCGCCTATCGTGTGAAAGTGGGTTTTCTCGGGGCACTCCCGTTTCCCCCCACATCAAATTCTTCAGGCATTGGATTTCTAGATCCCAGCCTAGGCAACCTTTTTGCCAGACCCAGAATCAAGCTGTTTAATTTGATCTGAATTTGAATTATTTACATTCATGTTCACATCTCCCCAACTTCTTCATTTCGGGACAGGTCCCGGCGTTTCTTTCCACTGCTGCCTTTGCCTCCACCCAAAAGAACATTTAGTGAGACATTCTCCACCCAAAAAGTCAAGAATAATAACGATAATTAATTTATTAAAATAATAATAATAATAATAATAAAACCACCACTTAATCTTAATAACAATCCACGAAAGGGGACGAAGAGGAACTACAAAGTTCCTGAACACCCCAGTTGGAGAGAGAACTCTTCTGATTTCTCTCTCTCTAAACTGAACCCCTGCCACGGTAGTTTAGTTTAGTTTAGTAAAAATTAAAATTTAAATAAAAAAATACGTCAGGATGGCCGAGCGGTCTAAGGCGCTGCGTTAAGGTCGCAGTCCGGTCTTCCGGGCGTGGGTTCGAATCCCACTCCTGACAGAATCACTGATATTTTGCCTCTTTTCATTCGTACGTTGGCGTGACTCACGTTGTCAAGAAATTTTCCAGTACTTGTATTTTAGGTTGAAAATGGACCGTTAACATATGATTTCATTTAAAGGAAAATTTTAAAAGCGAAAACTTTTCTACTTATGGATGAACAACATAACTTTTATTATTACATGTTTTACTATAAAAATATAATAACTGCGATCTCTCTACAACGTAAGAAAAGATGTGAGCTAGAAATGTAGTATACTTTTAAGTGATATCCTTTATGACACAATCAGGGAAAAAATAGTATGTTTTATTCTACGAAGGCCGATTTTCTAAAACAAGCCTCACTTTATAGAAGTAACATGAACAAATATAAACTGTTTAGGTGTTCCTCTTGATACCAATATTTTTCTTAGTTTGTCGATCGTGTCAGTGAACACATTTTTTGAGCACGTTATGAAACATGATACCTGCACTCCCTTAAAATATGAATCACGTTTAGCTAGATAAAAATAAAGAAGAATAAGAGAACTTTTATTTGTCAAATCTGTGTTGGATGTTAAAATTTAGGAATATGGAAGAAGAAACTAGCAACAGTGGAAGTGGTTCCCGTGATTACTAGTTTCGAAACAACACCAAATTATTGATTATAAAAGATAGTCACGGAAGGGAATTTTCTATTTTTCTAATTGTCGAGCTAAAGTTCATTTGGTTAGTAACCAAGAACGGAACGGAAATCATAATCGAATGACTGATAGAAAGGATTTCTTCCTCGAAATAGACAAAGAACAGAACCGAAAATTAAGTTTCTTTTAAGTCAGAAACATATCGTTCATTAATTAAGACCATTGTCATAGCTTGAATTTTCGGTAAAGCTTCTTAATCTATCTGCTCGTTATTTCCAGCTTTTCAGTTTAAAATAACAATTTTAACTGTTCATTCGTGACGGGAAAGCATAGTTAAAGAGTATGAGACCGAAAACATTCGATAAAAGTTATTAAACAAAAGCCATCAGGATGAATAGTGATAACACATGTCTGACTGATCAATGCGACTTCAGAAACATCACGCTTGTTGAACGTTCATTTAAAATTTCAATTAAAATTCAGAAATAAGAAGATGATGGCCATGCTTTAAGGAAACAGTCTGATTTATCAGGAATTGGTTCCAACTCAACCACTCACACAACACTTTAAATTTTGCCTCATTACCTTCAAAAATAAATTTTTCTAAGGCTAGAATCGAGAAAATCAGCTATTTCTTTATCGGAAATATCAGTTCCAAGTGTACGAGGAATATGTACTTTGACGTTTGAAAACGGCCTGCAAATAAACGATTGCTTTTCTTTGATGCCGTACATTCGACAAGTGGTTTAAAATGAGATCTCGCTATATATGTATATGCAAACGAAATTAAGAAGAGAAATTTGATTGTGACATGTTTCGTTAAAATATGAAAATTTGGTACTTCTCAGATCGTTCCTAAAAAAGCTGTGCAAGATATATCACATAATTTTAGAAGCTTTTCATTTTGGAGAAAATCAATGAAAAAAAGCTGTTTCCTCATAATATTCTGCGAAGCTTTCTCAGAAACAAAGTTTAACAACAGGTCTCATTTCTCATATGTAACGAGAACAGCAATTAAAACCTGTCTGTCTTGGTGTTCTTAGCACATACATTTGTGTTGTTTGGGTGAATAAACATTTTTTTTTATGTAGCGAAAATATGAAGAATAAGAGAAAGTTTATGTAGAAATATGCATTTAACGATGATTATGCAGCACAGTAAAGGCTTTATGAGAAATATAGTAAAATAAGTCACTTTCAGTGATCGTACATGTTTAAAATATTCGTTTAAACATATGAAAGCACCTTTGAAAATTATCTCAGAAAATGTCCAGTTCGCAACCGTATTATACATTCATACCTTTGACGTTTTAGACAGGTTAATTGAGTTAGTAAACCTAAGTAAATCGAATAAATTTTACAAAGGCAAAGTGGAAAGTATAACTTTCCTAATCAACTTTAGTTTGATTTAAAGAACTGTTAAAGAGATGAAAGATCTTATGTTGTTCTTGCTAGAATAGTAAAAGATAATAATTTTGTTTTCGGTTATTATGGAGTATACACACCAGAAATTTATTATAAAATATTATATTTGCATCATATAAACGTCGCGAAATCGAAAAATATAGGAACGCTTTGTTAGGAAGTTTTCATTCGCATTTCTTGAAAATTACGATCATCAATTGACTAAGTCGATTCTTTTATTTTCATTTACAGTAAAGTAACTTACGCTTTCTGTTTGTTCGATACTTTGAGTTTCTATCTGTTGAGGGTCTTATGGTGGTTTTGTCTCTCGTCATATGTGGTTTAAATGCTAGCTGAGTAGTTTATGGACAGAGCGATGAGATCGGAAAAATTAAAAATATTAAAGAGCCAAAGATGCAGAAAGAGATGGATAACACGTTCTTAACTTTCAAAGGCGCCACCATTCGAAAAATTAAAACTTACTATGATAACTTACTTTAGTACAAAAATATCGCATCTAATCTCAATAGAAGATTCATTAAAATCTGACATTAATGAGACCATTTTTTGTAATATCCACTTTAAAAACCGGTTAACTATTCCGATTCTAGCCATATATTGCTCACCAACCAAAGACATCGACATTAACTTCCTTCAAAAATGTGTTAATCATAAACCCAAACCAATTATTATTGGAGATTTTAATTCACCGCACACAGAATTAAGGGGTAATAGAGACACACGCAGAGGATCATGCATAAAAAAATTTATCTCTAGCAATAAAATGCACTTAATTAATGACAATACACCTACACACTTCTCAGCCGCTAACGGCTCATACGATGTACTCGATTTCATCATTGCACCCAAGGACATGGTTAACAGAATATCTAACTTTAAAGTGCATGATGAAATCACCAGTGACCACTTCCCCATGTCATGTATGATTCACCCGCGCCACCCAGCTCTGGCGTACGTGACTCCTTCCGCATACACCTACACTGAAACAGACTGGCTCACTTTTAATGCCTCTCTGGACTCATACCTACCCCATCCAATCGAACATGTAAATAACAAAGCAGAACTAGACAACTATGTTGATCAAATTACAGAAGCCATAAAGAAACCATAAAAACACAATTCCTAAATCAAAAGAAAACAATCACTTATTCAATGGACTCTAACACCAGAAATTCACGCACTAATAATCAAACGCAGACAATTAAGACGAACACAGTATATCACACGCGATCCACACATTAAAACAGAAATCAATAGAACAAATACAAAAATTAAACAAGAAATTAAAAAGTCAGAGAAAACAATTGGCATAGCTTCTGCAAAAACTTAGAAAAAACCAAGAACAATCCAAAAGAATTCTGGAAAAAATTCAAGAGTATTGCTTCAGACAAAAACACAAATCACATGCTACAACACATCACACACAACAATAAAATCGCAAGGACGGACGAAGAGAAAGCTGACTATTACAAATCCGCTTTTAGCGATTTAAACTCAGTAGATTTCGACACACAACACCAACACCATGTCAACAACTACATAAATACAAACCAAGCTTCATTCTCACCAGGATTTCCCGGAGAGACACTAGAAGCATACTCAAATTCAATCAATAGAAAAATAACCATATCCGAACTAAAGATTAATATCAAAAACTTGAAGAACACTTCCCCCGGACATGACCAAATACCAAATATTATTCTCAAAAAAGTTCCACTCTCCTACTACAACACCTCACAAACATCATGAACATTTCACTAGCGACCGGGTATTACCCTGACACGTGGAAAAAAGCCATCATAACAACGATCCCCAAGAAACAAACTAACAGAACAAATCCAGATAATTTCCGCCCCATCAGTCTGTTAATCTGCCTTGGCAAACTGATGGAGAGAATTATCTCCAACCGTCTCCTCCATTTTGCGAATCAAACAACATCCTTCCAGAATCTCAAAATGCCTCCAGAAAAATAGACAAACAACAGATCACCTCACACGACTCACCGAATCAATCTACAAAGCTTACAACAACAATCAAGTAACCATCGGGGTATTCCTAGATGTCAAAAGCATTCGACAGCGTTTGGCACAACGCCATCAGATACAAACTAAATCACCTACAAATAAATCCTACGATAGTCAAATGGATTTCAAATTTTTTAACCAATAGAACAGCACAAGTAAAAGTCAATAAAACCATATCCAAATTATTTAATATAACGGCAGGAGTGCCCCAAGGATCAGTCCTCTCTCCACTTCTATACATAATTTTCGTCAGTGACATACCTTTTCCAAATCTAACATACACACACAATTCACAATACGCAGACGACATCGCAATCTGGAGCACCTCCAGAAACCCAGCATTGGCCATGTCTCGCGTACAAAAATCACTAAACAACGTCTCAACATGGAGCAACATGTGGAGGGTCGTGTTAAATCCGACAAAAACACAAGCAATCACCTTCTATAGAAAACTAAAGAAGCAAAGAAAAAATCTAGAAAAATAAAACTATCACTTGGAAACACAACCATTAACATGAGCAAAACATCACATTCCTTGGCGTCACTTTCGACACAAAACTAACATGGAAAAACACATAAACAATATACACTCATCAATCAGAAAAAGAATTTCATATCTAAAGACTATAACTGGTAAACAATCGAAATGCGCACCGAACACCATTATACAAATATACAAGGCTCACATCCGTCCACTAATAGAGTACGGATGTCAAGTAACATACAATATGTCAAACAACACACTCCAAAAAATCCAAGTGCAACAAAACAAAATATTAAAATCCGCATTCAGTTTACCATCTTTTACGCCAACAAATTATCTACACCAAATTAGTAATTTACCAACTATAAGAGACAGAATAACAGAACTTTCTCTCAAATATTATCTAAAAGCAGAAAATAGAAACAAACTAACGGCATCACTACACAAATTATCAAGTGCACCAACGAAATACATATCACCTTACAACATATTTCAAGAATCACAATCCACTCAACAAAGAATCTAAATAAATAAAATCTATGTTATTAACATGAATTCCTTTTTTTCAGATACAGGGCACACGACAGGCAAAACTTTCGGCGCCTATCGTGTGAAAGTGGGTTTTCTCGGGGCACTCCCGTTTCCCCCCCCACATCAAATTCTTCAGGCATTGGATTTCTAGATCCCAGCCTAGGCAACCTTTTTGCCAGACCCAGAATCAAGCTGTTTAATTTGATCTGAATTTGAATTATTTACATTCATGTTCACATCTCCCCAACTTCTTCATTTCGGGACAGGTCCCGGCGTTTCTTTCCACTGCTGCCTTTGCCTCCACCCAAAAGAACATTTAGTGAGACATTCTCCACCCAAAAAAGTCAAGAATAATAACGATAATTAATTTATTAAAATAATAATAATAATAATAATAAAACCACCACTTAATCTTAATAACAATCCACGAAAGGGGACGAAGAGGAACTACAAAGTTCCTGAACACCCCAGTTGGAGAGAGAACTCTTCTGATTTCTCTCTCTCTAAACTGAACCCCTGCCACGGTAGTTTAGTTTAGTTTAGTAAAATTAAAATTTAAATAAAAAAATACGTCAGGATGGCCGAGCGGTCTAAGGCGCTGCGTTAAGGTCGCAGTCCGGTCTTCCGGGCGTGGGTTCGAATCCCACTCCTGACAGAATCACTGATATTTTGCCTCTTTTCATTCGTACGTTGGCGTGACTCACGTTGTCAAGAAATTTTCCAGTACTTGTATTTTAGGTTGAAAATGGACCGTTAACATATGATTTCATTTAAAGGAAAATTTTAAAAGCGAAAACTTTTCTACTTATGGATGAACAACATAACTTTTATTATTACATGTTTTACTATAAAATATAATAACTGCGATCTCTACAACGTAAGAAAAGATGTGAGCTAGAAATGTAGTATACTTTTAAGTGATATCCTTTATGACACAATCAGGGAAAAAATAGTATGTTTTATTCTACGAAGGCCGATTTTCTAAAAACAAGCCTCACTTTATAGAAGTAACATGAACAAATATAAACTGTTTAGGTGTTCCTCTTGATACCAATATTTTTCTTAGTTTGTCGATCGTGTCAGTGAACACATTTTTTGAGCACGTTATGAAACATGATACCTGCACTCCCTTAAAATATGAATCACGTTTAGCTAGATAAAAATAAAGAAGAATAAGAGAACTTTTATTTGTCAAATCTGTGTTGGATGTTAAAATTTAGGAATATGGAAGAAGAAACTAGCAACAGTGGAAGTGGTTCCCGTGATTACTAGTTTCGAAACAACACCAAATTATTGATTATAAAAGATAGTCACGGAAGGGAATTTTCTATTTTTTCTAATTGTCGAGCTAAAGTTCATTTGGTTAGTAACCAAGAACGGAACGGAAATCATAATCGAATGACTGATAGAAAGGATTTCTTCCTCGAAATAGACAAAGAACAGAACCGAAAATTAAGTTTCTTTTAAGTCAGAAACATATCGTTCATTAATTAAGACCATTGTCATAGCTTGAATTTTCGGTAAAGCTTCTTAATCTATCTGCTCGTTATTTCCAGCTTTTCAGTTTAAAATAACAATTTTAACTGTTCATTCGTGACGGGGAAAGCATAGTTAAAGAGTATGAGACCGAAAACATTCGATAAAAGTTATTAAACAAAAGCCATCAGGATGAATAGTGATAACACATGTCTGACTGATCAATGCGACTTCAGAAACATCACGCTTGTTGAACGTTCATTTAAAATTTCAATTAAAATTCAGAAATAAGAAGATGATGGCCATGCTTTAAGGAAACAGTCTGATTTATCAGGAATTGGTTCCAACTCAACCACTCACACAACACTTTAAATTTTGCCTCATTACCTTCAAAAATAAATTTTTCTAAGGCTAGAATCGAGAAAATCAGCTATTTCTTTATCGGAAATATCAGTTCCAAGTGTACGAGGAATATGTACTTTGGACGTTTGAAAACGGCCTGCAAATAAACGATTGCTTTTCTTTGATGCCGTACATTCGACAAGTGGTTTAAAATGAGATCTCGCTATATATGTATATGCAAACGAAATTAAGAAGAGAAATTTGATTGTGACATGTTTCGTTAAAATATGAAAATTTGGTACTTCTCAGATCGTTCCTAAAAAAGCTGTGCAAGATATATCACATAATTTTAGAAGCTTTTCATTTTGGAGAAAATCAATGAAAAAAAAGCTGTTTCCTCATAATATTCTGCGAAGCTTTCTCAGAAACAAAGTTTAACAACAGGTCTCATTTCTCATATGTAACGAGAACAGCAATTAAAACCTGTCTGTCTTGGTGTTCTTAGCACATACATTTGTGTTGTTTGGGTGAATAAACATTTTTTTTATGTAGCGAAAATATGAAGAATAAGAGAAAGTTTATGTAGAAATATGCATTTAACGATGATTATGCAGCACAGTAAAGGCTTTATGAGAAATATAGTAAAATAAGTCACTTTCAGTGATCGTACATGTTTAAAATATTCGTTTAAACATATGAAAGCACCTTTGAAAATTATCTCAGAAAATGTCCAGTTCGCAACCGTATTATACATTCATACCTTTGACGTTTTAGACAGGTTAATTGAGTTAGTAAACCTAAGTAAATCGAATAAATTTTACAAAGGCAAAGTGGAAAGTATAACTTTCCTAATCAACTTTAGTTTGATTTAAAGAACTGTTAAAGAGATGAAAGATCTTATGTTGTTCTTGCTAGAATAGTAAAAGATAATAATTTTGTTTTCGGTTATTATGGAGTATACACACCAGAAATTTATTATAAAATATTATATTTGCATCATATAAACGTCGCGAAATCGAAAAATATAGGAACGCTTTGTTAGGAAGTTTTCATTCGCATTTCTTGAAAATTACGATCATCAATTGACTAAGTCGATTCTTTTATTTTCATTTACAGTAAAGTAACTTACGCTTTCTGTTTGTTCGATACTTTGAGTTTCTATCTGTTGAGGGTCTTATGGTGGTTTTGTCTCTCGTCATATGTGGTTTAAATGCTAGCTGAGTAGTTTATGGACAGAGCGATGAGATCGGAAAAATTAAAAATATTAAAGAGCCAAAGATGCAGAAAGAGATGGATAACACGTTCTTAACTTTCAAAGGCGCCACCATTCGAAAAAATTAAAACTTACTATGATAACTTACTTTAGTACAAAAATATCGCATCTAATCTCAATAGAAGATTCATTAAAATCTGACATTAATGAGACCATTTTTTGTAATATCCACTTTAAAAACCGGTTAACTATTCCGATTCTAGCCATATATTGCTCACCAACCAAAGACATCGACATTAACTTCCTTCAAAATGTGTTAATCATAAACCCAAACCAATTATTATTGGAGATTTTAATTCACCGCACACAGAATTAAGGGGTAATAGAGACACACGCAGAGGATCATGCATAAAAAAATTTATCTCTAGCAATAAAATGCACTTAATTAATGACAATACACCTACACACTTCTCAGCCGCTAACGGCTCATACGATGTACTCGATTTCATCATTGCACCCAAGGACATGGTTAACAGAATATCTAACTTTAAAGTGCATGATGAAATCACCAGTGACCACTTCCCCATGTCATGTATGATTCACCCGCGCCACCCAGCTCTGGCGTACGTGACTCCTTCCGCATACACCTACACTGAAACAGACTGGCTCACTTTTAATGCCTCTCTGGACTCATACCTACCCCATCCAATCGAACATGTAAATAACAAAGCAGAACTAGACAACTATGTTGATCAAATTACAGAAGCCATAAAGAAACCATAAAAACACAATTCCTAAATCAAAAAGAAAACAATCACTTATTCAATGGACTCTAACACCAGAAATTCACGCACTAATAATCAAACGCAGACAATTAAGACGAACACAGTATATCACACGCGATCCACACATTAAAACAGAAATCAATAGAACAAATACAAAAATTAAACAAGAAATTAAAAAGTCAGAGAAAACAATTGGCATAGCTTCTGCAAAAACTTAGAAAAAACCAAGAACAATCCAAAAGAATTCTGGAAAAATTCAAGAGTATTGCTTCAGACAAAACACAAATCACATGCTACAACACATCACACACAACAATAAAATCGCAAGGACGGACGAAGAGAAAGCTGACTATTACAAATCCGCTTTTAGCGATTTAAACTCAGTAGATTTCGACACACAACACCAACACCATGTCAACAACTACATAAATACAAACCAAGCTTCATTCTCACCAGGATTTCCCGGAGAGACACTAGAAGCATACTCAAATTCAATCAATAGAAAATAACCATATCCGAACTGAAGATTAATATCAAAACTTGAAGAACACTTCCCCCGGACATGACCAAATACCAAATATTATTCTCAAAAAAAGTTCCACTCTCCTACTACAACACCTCACAAACATCATGAACATTTCACTAGCGACCGGGTATTACCCTGACACGTGGAAAAAAGCCATCATAACAACGATCCCCAAGAAACAAACTAACAGAACAAATCCAGATAATTTCCGCCCCATCAGTCTGTTAATCTGCCTTGGCAAACTGATGGAGAGAATTATCTCCAACCGTCTCCTCCATTTTTGCGAATCAAACAACATCCTTCCAGAATCTCAAAATGCCTCCAGAAAAAATAGACAAACAACAGATCACCTCACACGACTCACCGAATCAATCTACAAAGCTTACAACAACAATCAAGTAACCATCGGGGTATTCCTAGATGTCAAAAGCATTCGACAGCGTTTGGCACAACGCCATCAGATACAAACTAAATCACCTACAAATAAATCCTACGATAGTCAAATGGATTTCAAATTTTTAACCAATAGAACAGCACAAGTAAAAGTCAATAAAACCATATCCAAATTATTTAATATAACGGCAGGAGTGCCCCAAGGATCAGTCCTCTCTCCACTTCTATACATAATTTTCGTCAGTGACATACCTTTTCCAAATCTAACATACACACACAATTCACAATACGCAGACGACATCGCAATCTGGAGCACCTCCAGAAACCCAGCATTGGCCATGTCTCGCGTACAAAAATCACTAAACAACGTCTCAACATGGAGCAACATGTGGAGGGTCGTGTTAAATCCGACAAAAACACAAGCAATCACCTTCTATAGAAAACTAAAGAAGCAAAGAAAAATCTAGAAAAATAAAACTATCACTTGGAAACACAACCATTAACATGAGCAAAACATCACATTCCTTGGCGTCACTTTCGACACAAAACTAACATGGAAAAAACACATAAACAATATACACTCATCAATCAGAAAAGAATTTCATATCTAAAGACTATAACTGGTAAACAATCGAAATGCGCACCGAACACCATTATACAAATATACAAGGCTCACATCCGTCCACTAATAGAGTACGGATGTCAAGTAACATACAATATGTCAAACAACACACTCCAAAAAAATCCAAGTGCAACAAAACAAAATATTAAAATCCGCATTCAGTTTACCATCTTTTACGCCAACAAATTATCTACACCAAATTAGTAATTTACCAACTATAAGAGACAGAATAACAGAACTTTCTCTCAAATATTATCTAAAAGCAGAAAATAGAAACAAACTAACGGCATCACTACACAAATTATCAAGTGCACCAACGAAATACATATCACCTTACAACATATTTCAAGAATCACAATCCACTCAACAAAGAATCTAAATAAATAAAATCTATGTTATTAACATGAATTCCTTTTTTTCAGATACAGGGCACACGACAGGCAAAACTTTCGGCGCCTATCGTGTGAAAGTGGGTTTTCTCGGGGCACTCCCGTTTCCCCCCACATCAAATTCTTCAGGCATTGGATTTCTAGATCCCAGCCTAGGCAACCTTTTTGCCAGACCCAGAATCAAGCTGTTTAATTTGATCTGAATTTGAATTATTTACATTCATGTTCACATCTCCCCAACTTCTTCATTTCGGGACAGGTCCCGGCGTTTCTTTCCACTGCTGCCTTTGCCTCCACCCAAAAGAACATTTAGTGAGACATTCTCCACCCAAAAAGTCAAGAATAATAACGATAATTAATTTATTAAAATAATAATAATAATAATAATAAAACCACCACTTAATCTTAATAACAATCCACGAAAGGGGACGAAGAGGAACTACAAAGTTCCTGAACACCCCAGTTGGAGAGAGAACTCTTCTGATTTCTCTCTCTCTAAACTGAACCCCTGCCACGGTAGTTTAGTTTAGTTTAGTAAAAATTAAAATTTAAATAAAAAAATACGTCAGGATGGCCGAGCGGTCTAAGGCGCTGCGTTAAGGTCGCAGTCCGGTCTTCCGGGCGTGGGTTCGAATCCCACTCCTGACAGAATCACTGATATTTTGCCTCTTTTCATTCGTACGTTGGCGTGACTCACGTTGTCAAGAAATTTTCCAGTACTTGTATTTTAGGTTGAAAATGGACCGTTAACATATGATTTCATTTAAAGGAAAATTTTAAAAGCGAAAACTTTTCTACTTATGGATGAACAACATAACTTTTATTATTACATGTTTTACTATAAAAATATAATAACTGCGATCTCTCTACAACGTAAGAAAAGATGTGAGCTAGAAATGTAGTATACTTTTAAGTGATATCCTTTATGACACAATCAGGGAAAAAATAGTATGTTTTATTCTACGAAGGCCGATTTTCTAAAAACAAGCCTCACTTTATAGAAGTAACATGAACAAATATAAACTGTTTAGGTGTTCCTCTTGATACCAATATTTTTCTTAGTTTGTCGATCGTGTCAGTGAACACATTTTTTGAGCACGTTATGAAACATGATACCTGCACTCCCTTAAAATATGAATCACGTTTAGCTAGATAAAAATAAAGAAGAATAAGAGAACTTTTATTTGTCAAATCTGTGTTGGATGTTAAAATTTAGGAATATGGAAGAAGAAACTAGCAACAGTGGAAGTGGTTCCCGTGATTACTAGTTTCGAAACAACACCAAATTATTGATTATAAAAGATAGTCACGGAAGGGAATTTTCTATTTTTCTAATTGTCGAGCTAAAGTTCATTTGGTTAGTAACCAAGAACGGAACGGAAATCATAATCGAATGACTGATAGAAAGGATTTCTTCCTCGAAATAGACAAAGAACAGAACCGAAAATTAAGTTTCTTTTAAGTCAGAAACATATCGTTCATTAATTAAGACCATTGTCATAGCTTGAATTTTCGGTAAAGCTTCTTAATCTATCTGCTCGTTATTTCCAGCTTTTCAGTTTAAAATAACAATTTTAACTGTTCATTCGTGACGGGAAAGCATAGTTAAAG
Organism: Tachypleus tridentatus; assembly: GCF_004210375.1. Taxonomy (NCBI): domain Eukaryota; kingdom Metazoa; phylum Arthropoda; class Merostomata; order Xiphosura; family Limulidae; genus Tachypleus; species Tachypleus tridentatus. Next base: position 123,308,494 of record NC_134828.1, on the reverse strand, counting down.
AGTATGAGACCGAAAACATTCGATAAAAGTTATTAAACAAAAGCCATCAGGATGAATAGTGATAACACATGTCTGACTGATCAATGCGACTTCAGAAACATCACGCTTGTTGAACGTTCATTTAAAATTTCAATTAAAATTCAGAAATAAGAAGATGATGGCCATGCTTTAAGGAAACAGTCTGATTTATCAGGAATTGGTTCCAACTCAACCACTCACACAACACTTTAAATTTTGCCTCATTACCTTCAAAATAAATTTTTCTAAGGCTAGAATCGAGAAAATCAGCTATTTCTTTATCGGAAATATCAGTTCCAAGTGTACGAGGAATATGTACTTTGGACGTTTGAAAACGGCCTGCAAATAAACGATTGCTTTTCTTTGATGCCGTACATTCGACAAGTGGTTTAAAATGAGATCTCGCTATATATGTATATGCAAACGAAATTAAGAAGAGAAATTTGATTGTGACATGTTTCGTTAAAATATGAAAATTTGGTACTTCTCAGATCGTTCCTAAAAAAGCTGTGCAAGATATATCACATAATTTTAGAAGCTTTTCATTTTGGAGAAAATCAATGAAAAAAAGCTGTTTCCTTATAATATTTTGCGAAGCTTTCTCAGAAACAAAGTTTAACAACAGGTCTCATTTCTCATATGTAACGAGAACAGCAATTAAAACCTGTCTGTCTTGGTGTTCTTAGCACATACATTTGTGTTGTTTGGGTGAATAAACATTTTTTTTTATGTAGCGAAAATATGAAGAATAAGAGAAAGTTTATGTAGAAATATGCATTTAACGATGATTATGCAGCACAGTAAAGGCTTTATGAGAAATATAGTAAAATAAGTCACTTTCAGTGATCGTACATGTTTAAAATATTCGTTTAAACATATGAAAGCACCTTTGAAAATTATCTCAGAAAATGTCCAGTTCGCAACCGTATTATACATTCATACCTTTGACGTTTTAGATAGGTTAATTGAGTTAGTAAACCTAAGTAAATCGAATAAATTTTACAAAGGCAAAAAGTATAACTTTCCTAATCAACTTTTAGTTTGATTTAAAGAACTGTTAAAGAGATGAAAGATCTTATGTTGTTCTTGCTAGAATAGTAAAAGATAATAATTTTGTTTTCGGTTATTATGGAGTATACACACCAGAAATTTATTATAAAATATTATATTTGCATCATATAAACGTCGCGAAATCGAAAATATAGGAACGCTTTGTTAGGAAGTTTTCATTCGCATTTCTTGAAAATTACGATCATCAATTGACTAAGTCGATTCTTTTATTTTCATTTACAGTAAAGTAACTTACGCTTTCTGTTTGTTCGATACTTTGAGTTTCTATCTGTTGAGGGTCTTATGGTGGTTTTGTCTCTCGTCATATGTGGTTTAAATGCTAGCTGAGTAGTTTATGGACAGAGCGATGAGATCGGAAAAATTAAAAATATTAAAGAGCCAAAGATGCAGAAAGAGATGGATAACACGTTCTTAACTTTCAAAGGCGCCACCATTCGAAAAAATTAAAACTTACTATGATAACTTACTTTAGTACAAAAATATCGCATCTAATCTCAATAGAAGATTCATTAAAATCTGACATTAATGAGACCATTTTTTGTAATATCCACTTTAAAACCGGTTAACTATTCCGATTCTAGCCATATATTGCTCACCAACCAAAGACATCGACATTAACTTCCTTCAAAATGTGTTAATCATAAACCCAAACCAATTATTATTGGAGATTTTAATTCACCGCACACAGAATTAAGGGGTAATAGAGACACACGCAGAGGATCATGCATAAAAAAATTTATCTCTAGCAATAAAATGCACTTAATTAATGACAATACACCTACACACTTCTCAGCCGCTAACGGCTCATACGATGTACTCGATTTCATCATTGCACCCAAGGACATGGTTAACAGAATATCTAACTTTAAAGTGCATGATGAAATCACCAGTGACCACTTCCCATGTCATGTATGATTCACCCGCGCCACCCAGCTCTGGCGTACGTGACTCCTTCCGCATACACCTACACTGAAACAGACTGGCTCACTTTTAATGCCTCTCTGGACTCATACCTACCCCATCCAATCGAACATGTAAATAACAAAGCAGAACTAGACAACTATGTTGATCAAATTACAGAAGCCATAAAGAAACCATAAAAACACAATTCCTAAATCAAAAGAAAACAATCACTTATTCAATGGACTCTAACACCAGAAATTCACGCACTAATAATCAAACGCAGACAATTAAGACGAACACAGTATATCACACGCGATCCACACATTAAAACAGAAATCAATAGAACAAATACAAAAATTAAACAAGAAATTAAAAGTCAGAGAAAACAATTGGCATAGCTTCTGCAAAACTTAGAAAAACCAAGAACAATCCAAAAGAATTCTGGAAAAAATTCAAGAGTATTGCTTCAGACAAAACACAAATCACATGCTACAACACATCACACACAACAATAAAATCGCAAGGACGGACGAAGAGAAAGCTGACTATTACAAATCCGCTTTTAGCGATTTAAACTCAGTAGATTTCGACACACAACACCAACACCATGTCAACAACTACATAAATACAAACCAAGCTTCATTCTCACCAGGATTTCCCGGAGAGACACTAGAAGCATACTCAAATTCAATCAATAGAAAATAACCATATCCGAACTGAAGATTAATATCAAAACTTGAAGAACACTTCCCCCGGACATGACCAAATACCAAATATTATTCTCAAAAAAAGTTCCACTCTCCTACTACAACACCTCACAAACATCATGAACATTTCACTAGCGACCGGGTATTACCCTGACACGTGGAAAAAAGCCATCATAACAACGATCCCCAAGAAACAAACTAACAGAACAAATCCAGATAATTTCCGCCCCATCAGTCTGTTAATCTGCCTTGGCAAACTGATGGAGAGAATTATCTCCAACCGTCTCCTCCATTTTGCGAATCAAACAACATCCTTCCAGAATCTCAAAATGCCTCCAGAAAAATAGACAAACAACAGATCACCTCACACGACTCACCGAATCAATCTACAAAGCTTACAACAACAATCAAGTAACCATCGGGGTATTCCTAGATGTCAAAAGCATTCGACAGCGTTTGGCACAACGCCATCAGATACAAACTAAATCACCTACAAATAAATCCTACGATAGTCAAATGGATTTCAAATTTTTTAACCAATAGAACAGCACAAGTAAAAGTCAATAAAACCATATCCAAATTATTTAATATAACGGCAGGAGTGCCCCAAGGATCAGTCCTCTCTCCACTTCTATACATAATTTTCGTCAGTGACATACCTTTTCCAAATCTAACATACACACACAATTCACAATACGCAGACGACATCGCAATCTGGAGCACCTCCAGAAACCCAGCATTGGCCATGTCTCGCGTACAAAAATCACTAAACAACGTCTCAACATGGAGCAACATGTGGAGGTCGTGTTAAATCCGACAAAAACACAAGCAATCACCTTCTATAGAAAACTAAAGAAGCAAAGAAAAATCTAGAAAAATAAAACTATCACTTGGAAACACAACCATTAACATGAGCAAAACATCACATTCCTTGGCGTCACTTTCGACACAAAACTAACATGGAAAAACACATAAACAATATACACTCATCAATCAGAAAAAGAATTTCATATCTAAAGACTATAACTGGTAAACAATCGAAATGCGCACCGAACACCATTATACAAATATACAAGGCTTACATCCGTCCACTAATAGAGTACGGATGTCAAGTAACATACAATATGTCAAACAACACACTCCAAAAAAATCCAAGTGCAACAAAACAAAATATTAAAATCCGCATTCAGTTTACCATCTTTTACGCCAACAAATTATCTACACCAAATTAGTAATTTACCAACTATAAGAGACAGAATAACAGAACTTTCTCTCAAATATTATCTAAAAGCAGAAAATAGAAACAAACTAACGGCATCACTACACAAATTATCAAGTGCACCAACGAAATACATATCACCTTACAACATATTTCAAGAATCACAATCCACTCAACAAAGAATCTAAATAAATAAAATCTATGTTATTAACATGAATTCCTTTTTTTTCAGATACAGGGCACACGACAGGCAAAACTTTCGGCGCCTATCGTGTGAAAGTGGGTTTTCTCAGGGCACTCCGTTTCCCCACATCAAATTCTTCAGGCATTGGATTTCTAGATCCCAGCCTAGGCAACCTTTTTGCCAGACCCAGAATCAAGCTGTTTAATTTGATCTGAATTTGAATTATTTACATTCATGTTCACATCTCCCCAACTTCTTCATTTCGGGACAGGTCCCGGCGTTTCTTTCCACTGCTGCCTTTGCCTCCACCCAAAAGAACATTTAGTGAGACATTCTCCACCCAAAAAGTCAAGAATAATAACGATAATTAATTTATTAAAATAATAATAATAATAATAATAAAACCACCACTTAATCTTAATAACAATCCACGAAAGGGGACGAAGAGGAACTACAAAGTTCCTGAACACCCCAGTTGGAGAGAGAACTCTTCTGATTTCTCTCTCTAAACTGAACCCTGCCACGGTAGTTTAGTTTAGTTTAGTAAAAATTAAAATTTAAATAAAAAAATACGTCAGGATGGCCGAGCGGTCTAAGGCGCTGCGTTAAGGTCGCAGTCCGGTCTTCCGGGCGTGGGTTCGAATCCCACTCCTGACAGAATCACTGATATTTTGCCTCTTTTCATTCGTACGTTGGCGTGACTCACGTTGTCAAGAAATTTTCCAGTACTTGTATTTTAGGTTGAAAATGGACCGTTAACATATGATTTCATTTAAAGGAAAATTTTAAAAGCGAAAACTTTTCTACTTATGGATGAACAACATAACTTTTATTATTACATGTTTTACTATAAAAATATAATAACTGCGATCTCTCTACAACGTAAGAAAAGATGTGAGCTAGAAATGTAGTATACTTTTAAGTGATATCCTTTATGACACAATCAGGGAAAAAATAGTATGTTTTATTCTACGAAGGCCGATTTTCTAAAACAAGCCTCACTTTATAGAAGTAACATGAACAAATATAAACTGTTTAGGTGTTCCTCTTGATACCAATATTTTTCTTAGTTTGTCGATCGTGTCAGTGAACACATTTTTTGAGCACGTTATGAAACATGATACCTGCACTCCCTTAAAATATGAATCACGTTTAGCTAGATAAAAATAAAGAAGAATAAGAGAACTTTTATTTGTCAAATCTGTGTTGGATGTTAAAATTTAGGAATATGGAAGAAGAAACTAGCAACAGTGGAAGTGGTTCCCGTGATTACTAGTTTCGAAACAACACCAAATTATTGATTATAAAAGATAGTCACGGAAGGGAATTTCTCTATTTTTCTAATTGTCGAGCTAAAGTTCATTTGGTTAGTAACCAAGAACGGAACGGAAATCATAATCGAATGACTGATAGAAAGGATTTCTTCCTCGAAATAGACAAAGAACAGAACCGAAAATTAAGTTTCTTTTAAGTCAGAAACATATCGTTCATTAATTAAGACCATTGTCATAGCTTGAATTTTCGGTAAAGCTTCTTAATCTATCTGCTCGTTATTTCCAGCTTTTCAGTTTAAAATAACAATTTTAACTGTTCATTCGTGACGGGGAAAGCATAGTTAAAGAGTATGAGACCGAAAACATTCGATAAAAGTTATTAAACAAAAGCCATCAGGATGAATAGTGATAACACATGTCTGACTGATCAATGCGACTTCAGAAACATCACGCTTGTTGAACGTTCATTTAAAATTTCAATTAAAATTCAGAAATAAGAAGATGATGGCCATGCTTTAAGGAAACAGTCTGATTTATCAGGAATTGGTTCCAACTCAACCACTCACACAACACTTTAAATTTTGCCTCATTACCTTCAAAATAAATTTTTCTAAGGCTAGAATCGAGAAAATCAGCTATTTCTTTATCGGAAATATCAGTTCCAAGTGTACGAGGAATATGTACTTTGACGTTTGAAAACGGCCTGCAAATAAACGATTGCTTTTCTTTGATGCCGTACATTCGACAAGTGGTTTAAAATGAGATCTCGCTATATATGTATATGCAAACGAAATTAAGAAGAGAAATTTGATTGTGACATGTTTCGTTAAAATATGAAAATTTGGTACTTCTCAGATCGTTCCTAAAAAAGCTGTGCAAGATATATCACATAATTTTAGAAGCTTTTCATTTTGGAGAAAATCAATGAAAAAAAAAGCTGTTTCCTCATAATATTCTGCGAAGCTTTCTCAGAAACAAAGTTTAACAACAGGTCTCATTTCTCATATGTAACGAGAACAGCAATTAAAACCTGTCTGTCTTGGTGTTCTTAGCACATACATTTGTGTTGTTTGGGTGAATAAACATTTTTTTTTATGTAGCGAAAATATGAAGAATAAGAGAAAGTTTATGTAGAAATATGCATTTAACGATGATTATGCAGCACAGTAAAGGCTTTATGAGAAATATAGTAAAAATAAGTCACTTTCAGTGATCGTACATGTTTAAAATATTCGTTTAAACATATGAAAGCACCTTTTTGAAAATTATCTCAGAAAATGTCCAGTTCGCAACCGTATTATACATTCATACCTTTGACGTTTTAGACAGGTTAATTGAGTTAGTAAACCTAAGTAAATCGAATAAATTTTTACAAAAGGCAAAGTATAACTTTCCTAATCAACTTTTAGTTTGATTTAAAGAACTGTTAAAGAGATGAAAGATCTTATGTTGTTCTTGCTAGAATAGTAAAAGATAATAATTTTGTTTTCGGTTATTATGGAGTATACACACCAGAAATTTATTATAAAATATTATATTTGCATCATATAAACGTCGCGAAATCGAAAAATATAGGAACGCTTTGTTAGGAAGTTTTCATTCGCATTTCTTGAAAATTACGATCATCAATTGACTAAGTCGATTCTTTTATTTTCATTTACAGTAAAGTAACTTACGCTTTCTGTTTGTTCGATACTTTGAGTTTCTATCTGTTGAGGGTCTTATGGTGGTTTTGTCTCTCGTCATATGTGGTTTAAATGCTAGCTGAGTAGTTTATGGACAGAGCGATGAGATCGGAAAAATTAAAAATATTAAAGAGCCAAAGATGCAGAAAGAGATGGATAACACGTTCTTAACTTTCAAAGGCGCCACCATTCGAAAAAATTAAAACTTACTATGATAACTTACTTTAGTACAAAAATATCGCATCTAATCTCAATAGAAGATTCATTAAAATCTGACATTAATGAGACCATTTTTGTAATATCCACTTTAAAACCGGTTAACTATTCCGATTCTAGCCATATATTGCTCACCAACCAAAGACATCGACATTAACTTCCTTCAAAATGTGTTAATCATAAACCCAAACCAATTATTATTGGAGATTTTAATTCACCGCACACAGAATTAAGGGGTAATAGAGACACACGCAGAGGATCATGCATAAAAAAATTTATCTCTAGCAATAAAATGCACTTAATTAATGACAATACACCTACACACTTCTCAGCCGCTAACGGCTCATACGATGTACTCGATTTCATCATTGCACCCAAGGACATGGTTAACAGAATATCTAACTTTAAAGTGCATGATGAAATCACCAGTGACCACTTCCCCATGTCATGTATGATTCACCCGCGCCACCCAGCTCTGGCGTACGTGACTCCTTCCGCATACACCTACACTGAAACAGACTGGCTCACTTTTAATGCCTCTCTGGACTCATACCTACCCCATCCAATCGAACATGTAAATAACAAAGCAGAACTAGACAACTATGTTGATCAAATTACAGAAGCCATAAAGAAACCATAAAAACACAATTCCTAAATCAAAAGAAAACAATCACTTATTCAATGGACTCTAACACCAGAAATTCACGCACTAATAATCAAACGCAGACAATTAAGACGAACACACTATATCACACGCGATCCACACATTAAAACAGAAATCAATAGAACAAATACAAAAATTAAACAAGAAATTAAAAAAGTCAGAGAAAACAATTGGCATAGCTTCTGCAAAAACTTAGAAAAAACCAAGAACAATCCAAAAGAATTCTGGAAAAAATTCAAGAGTATTGCTTCAGACAAAACACAAATCACATGCTACAACACATCACACACAACAATAAAATCGCAAGGACGGACGAAGAGAAAGCTGACTATTACAAATCCGCTTTTAGCGATTTAAACTCAGTAGATTTCGACACACAACACCAACACCATGTCAACAACTACATAAATACAAACCAAGCTTCATTCTCACCAGGATTTCCCGGAGAGACACTAGAAGCATACTCAAATTCAATCAATAGAAAATAACCATATCCGAACTGAAGATTAATATCAAAAACTTGAAGAACACTTCCCCCGGACATGACCAAATACCAAATATTATTCTCAAAAAAAGTTCCACTCTCCTACTACAACACCTCACAAACATCATGAACATTTCACTAGCGACCGGGTATTACCCTGACACGTGGAAAAAAGCCATCATAACAACGATCCCCAAGAAACAAACTAACAGAACAAATCCAGATAATTTCCGCCCCATCAGTCTGTTAATCTGCCTTGGCAAACTGATGGAGAGAATTATCTCCAACCGTCTCCTCCATTTTTGCGAATCAAACAACATCCTTCCAGAATCTCAAAATGCCTCCAGAAAAAATAGACAAACAACAGATCACCTCACACGACTCACCGAATCAATCTACAAAGCTTACAACAACAATCAAGTAACCATCGGGGTATTCCTAGATGTCAAAAAAGCATTCGACAGCGTTTGGCACAACGCCATCAGATACAAACTAAATCACCTACAAATAAATCCTACGATAGTCAAATGGATTTCAAATTTTTTAACCAATAGAACAGCACAAGTAAAAGTCAATAAAACCATATCCAAATTATTTAATATAACGGCAGGAGTGCCCCAAGGATCAGTCCTCTCTCCACTTCTATACATAATTTTCGTCAGTGACATACCTTTTCCAAATCTAACATACACACACAATTCACAATACGCAGACGACATCGCAATCTGGAGCACCTCCAGAAACCCAGCATTGGCCATGTCTCGCGTACAAAAATCACTAAACAACGTCTCAACATGGAGCAACATGTGGAGGGTCGTGTTAAATCCGACAAAAACACAAGCAATCACCTTCTATAGAAAACTAAAGAAGCAAAGAAAAAATCTAGAAAAAATAAAACTATCACTTGGAAACACAACCATTAACATGAGCAAAAAACATCACATTCCTTGGCGTCACTTTCGACACAAAACTAACATGGAAAAAACACATAAACAATATACACTCATCAATCAGAAAAAGAATTTCATATCTAAAGACTATAACTGGTAAACAATCGAAATGCGCACCGAACACCATTATACAAATATACAAGGCTTACATCCGTCCACTAATAGAGTACGGATGTCAAGTAACATACAATATGTCAAACAACACACTCCAAAAAATCCAAGTGCAACAAAACAAAATATTAAAATCCGCATTCAGTTTACCATCTTTTACGCCAACAAATTATCTACACCAAATTAGTAATTTACCAACTATAAGAGACAGAATAACAGAACTTTCTCTCAAATATTATCTAAAAGCAGAAAATAGAAACAAACTAACGGCATCACTACACAAATTATCAAGTGCACCAACGAAATACATATCACCTTACAACATATTTCAAGAATCACAATCCACTCAACAAAGAATCTAAATAAATAAAATCTATGTTATTAACATGAATTCCTTTTTTTCAGATACAGGGCACACGACAGGCAAAACTTTCGGCGCCTATCGTGTGAAAGTGGGTTTTCTCGGGGCACTCCCGTTTCCCCCCCCACATCAAATTCTTCAGGCATTGGATTTCTAGATCCCAGCCTAGGCAACCTTTTTGCCAGACCCAGAATCAAGCTGTTTAATTTGATCTGAATTTGAATTATTTACATTCATGTTCACATCTCCCCAACTTCTTCATTTCGGGACAGGTCCCGGCGTTTCTTTCCACTGCTGCCTTTGCCTCCACCCAAAAGAACATTTAGTGAGACATTCTCCACCCAAAAAGTCAAGAATAATAACGATAATTAATTTATTAAAATAATAATAATAATAAAAAACCACCACTTAATCTTAATAACAATCCACGAAAGGGGACGAAGAGGAACTACAAAGTTCCTGAACACCCCAGTTGGAGAGAGAACTCTTCTGATTTCTCTCTCTCTAAACTGAACCTCTGCCACGGTAGTTTAGTTTAGTTTAGTAAAAATTAAAATTTAAATAAAAAAATACGTCAGGATGGCCGAGCGGTCTAAGGCGCTGCGTTAAGGTCGCAGTCCGGTCTTCCGGGCGTGGGTTCGAATCCCACTCCTGACAGAATCACTGATATTTTGCCTCTTTTCATTCGTACGTTGGCGTGACTCACGTTGTCAAGAAATTTTCCAGTACTTGTATTTTAGGTTGAAAATGGACCGTTAACATATGATTTCATTTAAAGGAAAATTTTAAAAGCGAAAACTTTTCTACTTATGGATGAACAACATAACTTTTATTATTACATGTTTTACTATAAAAATATAATAACTGCGATCTCTCTACAACGTAAGAAAAGATGTGAGCTAGAAATGTAGTATACTTTTAGGTGATATCCTTTATGACACAATCAGGGAAAAAATAGTATGTTTTATTCTACGAAGGCCGATTTTCTAAAACAAGCCTCACTTTATAGAAGTAACATGAACAAATATAAACTGTTTAGGTGTTCCTCTTGATACCAATATTTTTCTTAGTTTGTCGATCGTGTCAGTGAACACATTTTTTGAGCACGTTATGAAACATGATACCTGCACTCCCTTAAAATATGAATCACGTTTAGCTAGATAAAATAAAGAAGAATAAGAGAACTTTTATTTGTCAAATCTGTGTTGTATGTTAAAATTTAGGAATATGGAAGAAGAAACTAGCAACAGTGGAAGTGGTTCCCGTGATTACTAGTTTCGAAACAACACCAAATTATTGATTATAAAAGATAGTCACGGAAGGGAATTTTCTATTTTTTCTAATTGTCGAGCTAAAGTTCATTTGGTTAGTAACCAAGAACGGAACGGAAATCATAATGGAATGACTGATAGAAAGGATTTCTTCCTCGAAATAGACAAAGAACAGAACCGAAAATTAAGTTTCTTTTAAGTCAGAAACATATCGTTCATTAATTAAGACCATTGTCATAGCTTGAATTTTCGGTAAAGCTTCTTAATCTATCTGCTCGTTATTTCCAGCTTTTCAGTTTAAAATAACAATTTTAACTGTTCATTCGTGACGGGGAAAGCATAGTTAAATAGTATGAGACCGAAAACATTCGAAAAAAAGTTATTAAACAAAAGCCATCAGGATGAATAGTGATAACACATGTCTGACTGATCAATGCGACTTCAGAAACATCACGCTTGTTGCACGTTCATTTAAAATTTCAATCAAAATTCAGAAATAAGAAGATGATGGCCATGCGTAAAGGAAGCAGTCTGATTTATCAGGAATTGGTTCCAACTCAACCACTCACACAACACTTTAAATTTTGCCTCATTACCTTCAAAAATTAATTTTTCTAAGGCTAGAATCGAGAAAACCTGCTATTTGTATCGGAAATATCAGTTCCAAGTGTACGAGGAATATGTACTTTGGACGTTTGAAAACGGCCTGCAAAGAAACGATTGCTTTTCTTTGATGCCGTACATTCGACAAGTGGTTTAAAATGAGATCTCGCTATATATGTATATGCAAACGAAATTAAGAAGAGAAATTTGATTGTGACATGTTTCGTTAAAAATGAAAATTTGGTACTTCTCAGATCGTTCCTAAAAAAGCTGTGCAAGATATATCACATAATTTTAGAAGCTTTTCATTTTGGAGAAAATCAATGATAAAAAAGCTGTTTCCTCATAATATTCTGCGAAGCTTTCTCAGAAACAAAGTTTAACAACAGGTCTCATTTCTCATATGTAACGAGAACAGCAATTAAAACCTGTCTGTCTTGGTGTTCTTAGCACATACATTTGTGTTGTTTGGGTGAATAAACATTTTTTTTTATCTAGCGAAAATATGAAGAATAAGAGAACGTTTATGTAGAAATATGCATTTAACGATGATTATGCAGCACAGTAAAGGCTTTATGAGAAATATGGTAAAATAAGTCACTTTCAGTGATCGTACATGTTTAAAATATTCGTTTAAACATATGAAAGCACCTTTTGAAAATTATCTCAGAAAATGTCCAGTTCGCAACCGTATTATACATTCATACCTTTGACGTTTTAGACAGGTTAATTGAGTTAGTAAACCTAAGTAAATCGGATAAATTTTTACAAAAGACAAAGTGGAAAGTATAACTTTCCTAATCAACTTTTAGTTTGATTTAAAGAACTGTTAAAGAGATGAAAGATCTTATGTTGTTCTTGCTAGAATAGTAAAAGATAATAATTTTGTTTTCGGTTATTATGGAGTATACACACCAGAAATTTATTATAAAATATTATATTTGCATCATATAAACGTCGCGAAATCGAAAAATATAGGAACGCTTTGTTAGGAAGTTTTCATTCGCATTTCTTGAAAATTACGATCATCAATTGACTAAGTCGATTGTTTTATTTTCATTTACGGTAAAGTAACTAACGCTTTCTGTTTGTTCGATACTTTGAGTTTCTATCTGTTGAGGGTCTTATGGTGGTTTTGTCTCTCGTCATATGTGGTTTAAATGCTAGCTGAGTAGTTTATGGACAGAGCGATGAGATCGGAAAAATTAAAAATATTAAAGAGCCAAAGATGCAGAAAGAGATGGATAACACGTTCTTAACTTTAAAAGTCGCCACCATTCGAGAAAATGAAAATTTAAATAAAAAATACGTCAGGATGGCCGAGCGGTCTAAGGCGCTGCGTTCAGGTCGCAGTCTGGTTTTCCGGGCGTGGGTTCGAATCCCACTCCTGACAGAATCACTGATATTTTGCCTCTTTTCATTCTTACGTTGACGTGACTCACGTTGTCAAGAAATTTTCCGGTACTTGTATTTTAGGTTCAAAATGGACCATTAACATATGATTTCATTTAAAGGAAAATGTTAAAAGCGAAAACTTTTCTACTTATGGATGAACAACATAACTTTTATTATTACATGTTTTACTATAAAATATAATAACTGCGATCTCTCTACAACGTAAGAAAAGATGTGAGCTAGAAATGTAGTATACTTTTAGGTGATATCCTTTATGACACAATCAGGGAAAAAATAGTATGTTTTATTCTACGAAGGCCGATTTTCTAAAAACAAGCCTCACTTTATAGAAGTAACATGAACAAATATAAACTGTTTAGGTGTTCCTCTTGATACCAATATTTTTCTTAGTTTGTCGATTGTGTCAGTGAACACATTTTTTGAGCACGTTATGAAACATGATACCTGCACTCTCTTAAAATATGAATCACGTTTAGCTAGGTAAAAATAAAGAAGAATAAGAGAACTTTTATTTGTCAAATCTGTGTTGTATGTTAAAATTTAGGAATATGGAAGAAGAAACTAGCAACAGTGGAAGTGGTTCCCGTGATTTCTAGTTTCGAAACAACACCAAATTATATGATTATAAAAGACAGTCACTGAAGGGAACTTTCTATTTTTTCTAATTGTCGAGCTAAAGTTCATTTGGTTAGTAACCAAGAACGGAACGGAAATCATAATGGAATGACTGATAGAAAGGATTTCTTCCTCGAAATAGACAAAGAACAGAACCGAAAATTAAGTTTCTTTTAAGTCAGAAACATATCGTTCATTAATTAAGACCATTGTCATAGCTTGACTTTTCGGTAAAGCTTCTTAATCTATCTGCTCGTTATTTCCAGCTTTTCAGTTTAAAATAACAATTTTAACTGTTCATTCGTGACGGGGAGCGCAGAATTAAATAGTATGAGACCGAAAATATTCGAAAAAGTTATTAAACAAAAGCCATCAGGATGAATAGTGATAACACATGTCTGACTGATCAATGCGACTTCAGAAACATCACGCTTGTTGCACGTTCATTTAAAATTTCAATCAAAATTCAGAAATAAGAAGATGATGGCCATGCTTTAAGGAAACAGTCTGATTTATCAGGAATTGGTTCCAACTCAACCACTCACACAACACTTTAAATTTTGCCTCATTACCTTCAAAAATTAATTTTTCTAAGGCTAGAATCGAGAAAACCTGCTATTTGTATCGGAAATATCAGTTCCAAGTGTACGAGGAATATGTACTTTGAACGTTTGAAAACGGCCTGCAAAGAAACGATTGCTTTTCTTTGATGCCGTACATTCGACAAGTGGTTTAAAATGAGATCTCGCTATATATGTATATGCAAACGAAATTAAGAAGAGAAATTTGATTGTGACATGTTTCGTTCAAAATGAAAATTTGGTACTTCTCAGATCGTTCCTAAAAAAGCTGTGCAAGATATATCACATAATTTTAGAAGCTTTTCATTTTGGAGAAAATCAATGATAAAAAAGCTGTTTCCTCATAATATTCTGCGAAGCTTTCTCAGAAACAAAGTTTAACAACAGGTCTCATTTCTCATATGTAACGAGAACAGCAATTAAAACCTGTCTGTCTTGGTGTTCTTAGCACATACATTTGTGTTGTTTGGGTGAATAAACATTTTTTTTATCTAGCGAAAATATGAAGAATAAGAGAACGTTTATGTAGAAATATGCATTTAACGATGATTATGCAGCACAGTAAAGGCTTTATGAGAAATATGGTAAAAATAAGTCACTTTCAGTGATCGTACATGTTTAAAATATTCGTTTAAACATATGAAAGCACCTTTTGAAAATTATCTCAGAAAATGTCCAGTTCGCAACCGTATTATACATTCATACCTTTGACGTTTTAGACAGGTTAATTGAGTTAGTAAACCTAAGTAAATCGGATAAATTTTTACAAAAGACAAAGTGGAAAGTATAACTTTCCTAATCAACTTTTAGTTTGATTTAAAGAACTGTTAAAGAGATGAAAGATCTTATGTTGTTCTTGCTAGAATAGTAAAAGATAATAATTTTGTTTTCGGTTATTATGGAGTATACACACCAGAAATTTATTATAAAATATTATATTTGCATCATATAAACGTCGCGAAATCGAAAAATATAGGAACGCTTTGTTAGGAAGTTTTCATTCGCATTTCTTGAAAATTACGATCATCAATTGACTAAGTCGATTGTTTTATTTTCATTTACGGTAAAGTAACTTACGCTTTCTGTTTGTTCGATACTTTGAGTTTCTATCTGTTGAGGGTCTTATGGTGGTTTTGTCTCTCGTCATATGTGGTTTAAATGCTAGCTGAGTAGTTTATGGACAGAGCGATGAGATCGGAAAAATTAAAAATATTAAAGAGCCAAAGTTGCAGAAAGAGATGGATAACACGTTCTTAACTTTAAAAGGCGCCACCATTCGAAAAAAAATTAAAAGTGTGAAAGTGGGTTTTCTCGTGGCACTCCCTGTTTCCCCACATCAAAATCTTCAGGCATTGGATTTCTAGATCCCAGCGTAGGCAACATTTTGCCAGACACAGAATCGGGCCGTTTGATTTGATCTTAATTTGAATGAATTACATTCACGTTCACATCTGCCCAGCTTTTCTTTTCGGGACAGGTCCAGGCCTTTCTTTCCACTGCTGCCTTTGCCTCCACCCAAAAGAACATTTAGTGAGACATTCTCCATCCAAAAAGTCAAGAATAATAACGATAATTAATTTATTAAAATAATAATAATAATAAAAAAAAAACACCACTTAATCTTAATAACAATCCACGAAAGGGGACGAAGAGGAACTACAAAGTTCCTGAACACCCCAGTTGGAGAGAGAACTCTTCTGATTTCTCTCTCTCTAAACTGAACCTGCCACGGTAGTTTAGTTTAGTTTAGTAAAAATTAAAATTTAAATAAAAAAATACGTCAGGATGGCCGAGCGGTCTAAGGCGCTGCGTTAAGGTCGCAGTCCGGTCTTCCGGGCGTGGGTTCGAATCCCACTCCTGACAGAATCGCTGATATTTTGCCTCTTTTCATTCGTACGTTGGCGTGACTCACGTTGTCAAGAAATTTTCCGGTACTTGTATTTTAGGTTGAAAATGGACCATTAACATATGATTTCATTTAAAGAAAATGTTAAAAGCGAAAACTTTTCTACTTATGGATGAACAACATAACTTTTATTATTACATGTTTTACTATAAAAATATAATAACTGCGATCTCTCTACAACGTAAGAAAAGATGTGAGCTAGAAATGTAGTATACTTTTAGGTGATATCCTTTATGACACAATCAGGGAAAAATAGTATGTTTTATTCTACGAAGGCCGATTTTCTAAAAACAAGCCTCACTTTATAGAAGTAACATGAACAAATATAAACTGTTTAGGTGTTCCTCTTGATACCAATATTTTTCTTAGTTTGTCGATCGTGTCAGTGAACACATTTTTTGAGCACGTTATGAAACATGATACCTGCACTCCCTTAAAATATGAATCACGTTTAGCTAGGTAAAAATAAAGAAGAATAAGAGAACTTTTATTTGTCAAATCTGTGTTGTATGTTAAAATTTAGGAATATGGCAGAAGAAACTAGCAACAGTGGAAGTGGTTCCGTGATTTCTAGTTTCGAAACAACACCAAATTATTGATTATAAAAGACAGTCACGGAAGGGAACTTTCTATTTTTTCTAATTGTCGAGCTAAAGTTCATTTGGTTAGTAACCAAGAACGGAACGGAAATCATAATGGAATGACTGATAGAAAGGATTTCTTCCTCGAAATAGACAAAGAACAGAACCGAAAATTAAGTTTCTTTTAAGTCAGAAACATATCGTTCATTAATAAAGACCATTGTCATAGTTTGACTTTTCGGTAAAGCTTCTTAATCTATCTGCTCGTTATTTCCAGCTTTTCAGTTTAAAATAACAATTTTAACTGTTCATTCGTGACGGGGAAAGCATAGTTAAATAGTATGAGACCGAAAACATTCGATAAAAGTTATTAAACAAAAGCCATCAGAATGAATAGTGATAACACATGTCTGACTGATCAATGCGACTTCAGAAACATCACGCTTGTTGCACGTTCATTTAAAATTTCAATCAAAATTCAGAAATAAGAAGATGATGGCCATGCTTTAAGGAAACAGTCTGATTTATCAGGAATTGGTTCCAACTCAACCACTCACACAACACTTTAAATTTTGCCTCATTACCTTCAAAATTAATTTTCTAAGGCTAGAATCGAGAAAACCTGCTATTTGTATCGGAAATATCAGTTCCAAGTGTACGAGGAATATGTACTTTGAACGTTTGAAACGGCCTGCAAAGAAACGATTGCTTTTCTTTGATGCCGTACATTCGACAAGTGGTTTAAAATGAGATCTCGCTATATATGTATATGCAAACGAAATTAAGAAGAAATTTTATTGTGACATGTTTCGTTAAAAAATGAAAATTTGGTACTTCTCAGATCGTTCCTAAAAAAGCTGTGCAAGATATATCACATAATTTTAGAAGCTTTTCATTTTGGAGAAAATCAATGATAAAAAAGCTGTTTCCTCATAATATTCTGCGAAGCTTTCTCAGAAACAAAGTTTAACAACAGGTCTCATTTCTCATATGTAACGAGAACAGCAATTAAAACCTGTCTGTCTTGGTGTTCTTAGCACATACATTTGTGTTGTTTGGGTGAATAAACATTTTTTTTATCTAGCGAAAATATGAAGAATAAGAGAACGTTTATGTAGAAATATGCATTTAACGATGATTATGCAGCACAGTAAAGGCTTTATGAGAAATATGGTAAAAATAAGTCACTTTCAGTGATCGTACATGTTTAAAATATTCGTTTAAACATATGAAAGCACCTTTTGAAAATTATCTCAGAAAATGTCCAGTTCGCAACCGTATTATACATTCATACCTTTGACGTTTTAGACAGGTTAATTGAGTTAGTAAACCTAAGTAAATCGGATAAATTTTACAAAGACAAAGTGGAAAGTATAACTTTCCTAATCAACTTTAGTTTGATTTAAAGAACTGTTAAAGAGATGAAAGATCTTATGTTGTTCTTGCTAGAATAGTAAAAGATAATAATTTTGTTTTCGGTTATTATGGGTATACACACCAGAAATTTATTATAAAATATTATATTTGCATCATATAAACGTCGCGAAATCGAAAATATAGGAACGCTTTGTTAGGAAGTTTTCATTCGCATTTCTTGAAAATTACGATCATCAATTGACTAAGTCGATTGTTTTATTTTCATTTACGGTAAAGTAACTTACGCTTTCTGTTTGTTCGATACTTTGAGTTTCTATCTGTTGAGGGTCTTATGGTGGTTTTGTCTCTCGTCATATGTGGGTTAAATGCTAGCTGAGTAGTTTATGGACAGAACGATGAGATCGGAAAAATTAAAAATATTAAAGAGCCAAAGTTGCAGAAAGAGATGGATAACACGTTCTTAACTTTAAAAGGCGCCACCATTCGAAAAAAAATTAAAAAGTGTGAAAGTGGGTTTTCTCGTGGCACTCCGTTTCCCCACATCAAAATCTTCAGGCATTGGATTTCTAGATCCCAGCGTAGGCAACATTTTGCCAGACACAGAATCGGGCCGTTTGATTTGATCTTAATTTGAATGAATTACATTCACGTTCACATCTGCCCAGCTTTTTTTCTTTTCGGGACAGGTCCAGGCCTTTCTTTCCACTGCTGCCTTTGCCTCCACCCAAAAGAACATTTAGTGAGACATTCTCCATCCAAAAGTCAAGAATAATAACGATAATTAATTTATTAAAATAATAATAATAATAAAAAAACACCACTTAATCTTAATAACAATCCAATGAAAGGGGACGAAGAGGAACTACAAAGTTCCTGAACACTTCAGTTGGAGAGAGAACTCTTCTGATTTCTCTCTCTCTCTAACTGAACCCCTGCCACGGTAGTTTAGTTTAGTTTAGTAAAATTAAAATTTAAATAAAAAAAAATACGTCAGGATGGCCGAGCGGTCTAAGGCGCTGCGTTAAGGTCGCAGTCCGGTCTTCCGGGCGTGGGTTCGAATCCCACCCTGACAGAATCGCTGATATTTTGCCTCTTTTCATTCGTACGTTGGCGTGACTCACGTTGTCAAGAAATTTTCCGGTACTTGTATTTTAGGTTGAAAATGGACCATTAACATATGATTTCATTTAAAGAAAATGTTAAAAGCGAAAACTTTTCTACTTATGGATGAACAACATAACTTTTATTATTACATGTTTTACTATAAAAATATAATAACTGCGATCTCTCTACAACGTAAGAAAAGATGTGAGCTAGAAATGTAGTATACTTTTAGGTGACATCCTTTATGACACAATCAGGGAAAAAATAGTATGTTTTATTCTACGAAGGCCGATTTTCTAAAAACAAGCCTCACTTTATAGAAGTAACATGAACAAATATAAACTGTTTAGGTGTTCCTCTTGATACCAATATTTTTCTTAGTTTGTCGATCGTGTCAGTGAACACATTTTTTGAGCACGTTATGAAACATGATACCTGCACCCCTTAAAATATGAATCACGTTTAGCTAGGTAAAATAAAGAAGAATAAGAGAACTTTATTTGTCAAATCTGTGTTGTATGTTAAAATTTAGGAATATGGCAGAAGAAACTAGCAACAGTGGAAGTGGTTCCGAGATTTCTAGTTTCGAAACAACACCAAATTATTGATTATAAAAGACAGTCACGGAAGGGAACTTTCTATTTTTTCTAATTGTCGAGCTAAAGTTCATTTGGTTAGTAACCAAGAACGGAACGGAAATCATAATGGAATAACTGATAGAAAGGATTTCTTCCTCGGAATGGACAAAGAAGAGAACCGAGATTCAAGTTTCTTTTAAGTCTGAAACATATCGTTCATTGATTAAGACCATTTCATAGCTTGCATTTTCGGTAAAGCTTTTTAATCTATCTGCCGTCGTTATTTCCAGTTTTTCAGTTTAAAATAACAATTGGAACTGTTCATTCGTGACGTGGAAAGCATAGTTAAATAGTATGAGACCGAAAACATTCGAAAAAGTTATTAAACAAAAGCCATCAAGATGAATAGTGATAACACATGTCTGACTGATCAATGCGACTTCAGAAACATCACGCTTGTTGCACGTTCATTTAAAATTTCAATCAAAATTCAGAAATAAGAAGATGATGGCCATGCGTGAAGGAAGCAGTCTGATTTATCAGGAATTGGTTCCAACTCAACCACTCACACAACACTTTAAATTTTGCCTCATTACCTTCAAAAATTAATTTTTCTTAGGCTACCTGCTATTTGTATCGGAAATATCAGTTCCAAGTGTACGAGGAATATGTACTTTGGACGTTTGAAAACGGCCTGCAAAGAAACGATTGCTTTTCTTTGATGCCGTACATTCGACAAGTGGTTTAAAATGAGATCTCGCTATATATGTATATGCAAACGAAATTAAGAAGAGAAATTTGATTGTGACATGTTTCGTTAAAAATGAAAATTTGGTACTTCTCAGATCGTTCCTAAAAAAGCTGTGCAAGATATATCACATAATTTTAGAAGCTTTTCATTTTGGAGAAAATCAATGATAAAAAAGCTGTTTCTCATAATATTCTGCGAAGCTTTCTCAGAAACAAAGTTTAACAACAGGTCTCATTTCTCATATGTAACGAGAACAGCAATAAAACCTGTCTGTCTTGGTGTTTCTCTAGCACATACATTTGTGTTGTTTGGGTGAATAAACACCTTTTTATATAGCGAAAATATGAAGAATAATAGAAAGTTTATGTAGAAATATGCATTTAACGATGATTATGCAGCACAGTAAAGCTTTCATGAGAAATATGGTAAAAAATAAGTCACATTCAGTAAGATCGTACATGTTTAACCTATTCGTTTAAACATATGAAAGCACCTTTTGAAAATTATTTCAGAAAATGTCCAGTTCGCAACCGTATTATACATTCATACCTTTGACGTTTTAGACAGGTTAATTGAGTTAGTAAACCTAAGTAAATCGGATAAATTTTTTACAAAAGACAAAGTGGAAAGTATAACTTTCCTAATCAACTTTTAGTTTGATTTAAAGAACTTTTAAAGAGATGAAAGATCTTATGTTGTTCTTGCTAGAATAGTAAAAGATAATAATTTTGTTTTCGGTTATTATGGAGTATACACACCAGAAATTTATTATAAAATATTATATTTGCATCATATAAACGTCGCGAAATCGAAAAATATAGGAACGCTTTGTTAGGAAGTTTTCATTCGCATTTCTTGAAAATTACGATCATCAATTGACTAAGTCGATTGTTTTATTTTCATTTACAGTAAAGTAACTAACGCTTTCTGTTTGTTCGATATATTGAGTTTCTATCTGTTGAGGGTCTTATGGTGGTTTTGTCTCTCGTCATATGTGGTTTAAATGCTAGCTGAGTAGTTTATGGACAGAGCGATGAGATCGGAAAAATTAAAAATATTAAAGAGCCAAAGTTGCAGAAAGAGATGGATAACACGTTCTTAACTTTAAAAGTCGCCACCATTCGAGAAAATGAAAATTTAAATAAAAAATACGTCAGGATGGCCGAGCGGTCTAAGGCGCTGCGTTCAGGTCGCAGTCCGGTTTTCCGGGCGTGGGTTCGAATCCCACTCCTGACAGAATCACTGATATTTTGCCTCTTTTCATTCTTACGTTGACGTGACTCACGTTGTCAAGAAATTTTCCGGTACTTGTATTTTAGGTTCAAAATGGACCATTAACATATGATTTCATTTAAAGGAAAATTTTAAAAGCGAAAACTTTTCTTCTTATGGATGAACAACATAACTTTTATTATTACATGTTTTACTATAAAAAAATATAATAACTGCGATCTCTACAACGTAAGAAAAGATGTGAGCTAGAAATGTAGTATACTTTTAGGTGATATCCTTTATGACAAATCAGCGAAAAAAAATAGTATGTTTTATTCTACGAAGGCCGATTTTCTAAAACAAGCCTCACTTTATAGAAGTAACATGAACAAATATAAACTGTTTAGGTGTTCCTCTTGATACCAATATTTTTCTTAGTTTGTCGATTGTGTCAGTAAACACATTTTTTGAGCACGTTATGAAACATGATACCTGCACGCTCTTAAAATATGAATCACGTTTAGCTAGGTAAAAATAAAGAAGAATAAGAGAACTTTCATGTGTCAAATCTGTGTTGTATGTTAAAATTTAGGAATATGGAAGAAGAAACTAGCAACAGTGGAAGTGGTTTGCGTGATTTTTAAATGCGAAACAATACCAAATTGTATGATTATAAAAGACAGTCACTGAAGGGAACTTTCTATTTTTTCTAATTGTCGAGCTAAAGTTCATTTGGTTAGTAACCAAGAACGGAACGGAAATCATAATGGAATGACTGATAGAAAGGATTTCTTCCTCGAAATAGACAAAGAACAGAACCGAAAATTAAGTTTCTTTTAAGTCAGAAACATATCGTTCATTAATTAAGACCATTGTCATAGCTTGACTTTTCGGTAAAGCTTCTTAATCTATCTGCTCGTTATTTCCAGCTTTTCAGTTTAAAATAACAATTTTAACTGTTCATTCGTGACGGGGAGCGCAGAACTAAATAGTATGAGACCGAAAATATTCGATAAAAGTTATTAAACAAAAGCCATCAGAATGATTAGTGATAACACATGTCTGACTGATCAAGGCGACTTCAGAAACATCACGCTTGTTGCACGTTCATTTATAATTTCAATCAAAATTCAGAAATAAGAAGATGATGGCCATGCTTTTAAGGAAACAGTCTGATTTATCAGGAATTGGTTCCAACTCAACCACTCACACAACACTTTAAATTTTGCCTCATTACCTTCAAAATTAATTTTTCTAAGGCTAGAATCGAGAAAACCTGATATTTGTATCGGAAATATCAGTTCCAAGTGCACGAGGAGTATGTACTTTGGAAGTTTGAAAACGGTCTGCGAAGAAACGATTGCGTTTCTTTGATGCCGTACATTCGACAAGTGGTTTAATATGAGATCTCGCAATATATGTATATGCAAACGAAATTAAGAAGAGAAATTTGATTGTGACATGTTTCGTTAAGAAATGAAAATTTGGTACTTCTCATATCGTTCCTACAAATGCTGTGCAATATATATCACATAATTTTAGAAGCTTTTCATTTTGGAGAAAATCAATGATAAAAAAGCTCTTTCCTGATAATATTCTGCGAAGTTTTTCAGAAACATAGTTTAACAACAGGTCTCATTTCTCATATGTAACGAAAACAGCAATTAAAACCTGTCTGTCTTGGTGTT
>NC_134828.1:123238539-123284464 GCF_004210375.1 Tachypleus tridentatus | reverse complement strand
TAAAACGCTTTACACTATTAACCCGTGTTGAAAAATGTATATAATTAATTATTTTCCTTCATGAGTAAGCTAATGCTTCTTTAAAAAAATCGTTTAGCCACACAGAGAGATTTCAGAATTTCATACACTCAGATCCGTGCTGAGAGTCACTCTAGGTAGTCTTAGTAAAGAGGTGTAATTGGTATATTAGAAAACGACTCTTATTATGGATACGCCCTAAGATTATATAGTAATTAAACTTTCGAGTTGATTTTCAATCAAGCGTGTATAATGGGGAAACGCTACACCCCTAGTCAATTAACCTAAAATAATTTTGGTGTCAACTTGACATAAGCAGCCAATAACAACTATAAACTTGGCCCACCCACAGATTGCATTACAAAAAATATTTAATATGTGCAGTACAAACAAGCTACCTTTTCTACCCGTTTAATGGACACAAGTAGTGAATTTTCAAAGGTCAATCGTTTATTTATTACTGAGTTCAACATTGCGATGTGAATAATGCCTTTTTAGAGGCATTTTATGATTCGTAACTAAAATAATCGCGAGGCTTTTACAAAATAAATAATGGGAGTTCCACATAACTGAGGTTGTTGCCTCTGTTTTAAAGATTTTGAACTATTACAAGCGTAAATGTATCACTAAACATATCATTACGCACAATAGAAAAGACAGAAAACTTCAGAAACGCAGTCTAACATATATCTATGATACATCGCGAAAGATTTAGTGAAACAGAAAAGCGAATTATAGAAAATTAATTTCCGTTAATCTTTCCTAAAAATAGGCTAAAAATTGTGCTGTCATCACAGTTTAGTGAGTGTATTCACGGAATGTTAAGACCTACTGCGCCAACAAGTTAAAATAAAAGAAGTGTTAGATAACTAAACGTCCCAAAAATCTGGGCTGAGTGACGAATAAGAAACGCTAAAGCCTACTGTGCTAACTAGCTAAATAAAAACAAAGTGAGATAATAATAAAACGTCCCAAAAATTTGGGCAAAGTGACGAATAAGAAACAGCATAACACCTTTTAAAACGTTTAAGTTTATGAGTCACGAGTTTAGAATCTTGGATATAAAGTGACCATTTTAGAATTGAGGTTAAACTTCGTAATTTTGTAGAACTAAGTGTATTATCTAAGTAAATTTAGAAACAAATTCATTTATTTTATAGAAACGAGTAATAATAAGACTGGCCAGGAGGTGCTCGACTCGTAGTCCGAGGGTCCGGGTTCAAATCCCCTTCGCACCACGCATGCTCGCCCTTTCAGCTGTGGGGACGATATAATGTGACGGTCAATCCCACTATTTGTTGGTAAAGTGTAGCCCAAAAGTTGGCGGTGGGTGGTGATGACTAGCTGCCTTCCTTTTAGTCTTATCCTGCTAAATTAGGGACGGCTAGCGCAGATAGCATTCGTGTAGCTTTGCGCGAAATTAAAAAAACAACAACAAATTAATAATAAGTACAGAGAATTTGATTTAGTTCTAAACAATTTAATCATATTTGTTTCCAGAAGTATTTGTAAATAAATATCAGTGCATAATTCTGCGAACCTAAAGAAAATGGAAGTAAACATATTTCTCCTAGTTTACCGAAATGTGCTTGATTCTAAAGATTATAATTTACATTATGGACTCTACGCTTGTCATATACCTTAGTGATACGATAAATATCAAGTTTGTTTGATTGTTTTTACTTTCACTCATACACAGGGTTATCTACGCTAGCCATCCCTAATTTACCAGTGTAGATTAGAAGGAAGGCAGCTAGTCATCACCACCCACCGTCAACTCTTGGGATACTCTTTTACCAACAAATACTGAGATTCGTGAAGACAAAAACCCACTAGAAGTAAAATATGTATTCTAAAGACACCTGGTATGGGTATTAAAACTTTTATTAAAATAAAGTGTCGAACAACGTTCTGACCGTCTTTAGGTTTACAAAGAAGAGTGGAATTAACCTTCGTTTTAATTCGTCTCCATGACTGAAAGGGTGAGTACGTTTAGTGTGCCGAGGATTCCAACTCGTGATCTCAGATAACGATACAAGCGCCCTAACCATCTGGCCATGCTAGGCCTAATAAATATCACCTTTTCACATTTGATATTAAGTAGTGTTGAGATATAAATGTTGAGCATATTCATAAGAATGTTCTAAAGTTTTATTTACTTTAAGTACGTTAGAGTAAATGTTTCTTCATATTTTGAAAAAAAATGATTGTTTATGGTAACGAGATTGCTTACGCATTGTTCGAGACAGTTACTTTGAAATTTCAAAGTAGACTCGTAGAGGAAGGTAAATAAAGGACACACCTTGACGTCAATGGGTATATTCTTTCATCGTCTCTACATATGATTGCTCAAAATTTACAAAGCCTAAAACTTCCCTTTTCAGTGGATGCAATGAATTTCGAACAACTTTTACTAAAGTGGCCTCATTCAAGTTTGTTTCAATTAGTTTATCTGTTGAATTTATTCACTGATCATAAGGTAGATTTATTGATAGATCACTTCGTAAGATATTATACAAAGTACGGCAATCAGAAGTACAGAGAGTATCAGTTTCAGAAATACATCTTAAATACATTTTTCTTTTATCGTTTTTCCCTAATTCCGAAACGACCCTTAATTTACAACTTGTGTATTGTTGTGTATTTTAAGAAATAAGTGATATACGTTAACTTGATGTGAATAAAATATTACATTTAATCTTGGTTTTAGTTTGACAGATTTAAAATAATATATATACCTGTATATTTCGAGTCATATATCCTTTTGTTTTCATTTACTTATAATATACGGCTGATGTTGTTACAACAGTTTATTGTGTCGTTGGAATATGTTTAGAGTTGATAGTGTTATATGTTGTCCAATACACTGAGATGTGTTGAACTAAACAGGTTTATGAAGTCGTGACTTAATTATTGAGTGGAAGGAACCAATGTTTATTTTTCCCTCTTCTCAGTACATTCACTTATATTACTAATCACTGGAAGCTACATTTCCATTCTCTCTAATTATTCAATGTAATTGGAAGATTAAAGAAATTATCTCGCTCGGTAAGTGTTTCACTATGTTAAGGGACAGTTAAACAAATCAAGATAAAATGATAGGTGTTTCACTATGTTAAGGGACAGTTAAACAAATCAAGATAAACTGATAGATGTTTCACTATGTTAAGGGACAGTTAAACAAATCAAGATAAATTGATAGGTGTTTCACTATGTTAAGAGACAGTTAAACAAATCAAGATAAATTGGTAGGTGTTTCACTATGTTAAGGAACAGTTAAACAAATCAAGCGAAACTGATAGGTGTTTCACTATGTTAAGGAACAGTTAAACAAATCAAGATAAACTGGTAGGTGTTTCACTATGTTAAGGAACAATTAAACAAATCAAAATAAACTGGTAGTTGTTTCACTATGTTAAGGAACAGTTAAACAAATCAAGATAAACTGGTAGATGTTTAATTATGTTAAGGGATAGTTAAACAAATCAAGATAAACTGGTAGGTGTTTAATTATGTTAAGGGATAGTTAAAAAAATGAAGAGAAACTGGTAGGTGTTTAATTGTGTTAAGGGACAGTTAAACAAATCAAGATAAATTGGTAGGTGTTTAATTGTGTTAAGCAACAGTTAAACAAATCAAGATAAAGTGGTAGTTATTTAAATGTCTCAGAATGGCTGGTGTGGGTATTTACACTTTTATTGATAAGCAGAGAACAACGTTTCGACCTTCCTAGTTCATCTTCAGGTTAACAAAGAGAGTGTTTACTTGTGTTAAGCGACGGTTAAAAACAGGAAGTTAAATTATTGGTGATTTATAGTTAAATAAAGCTAAGTAATCTGGCAAGTGTTTACTCATGTTAAGTGACAGTTAAACAAAGTAAAATAAGCTATAAGGGGTTTATGGCTAAATAAAGCAAGATAAATTATTATGGATTAACGATTAAATAAAGCATGATAAATAGACAGATGTTTAGTTATGTTAAGTGACGGTTAAGCAAAGGAAAATTAAATAGTACCTTTGGGAAACCATAGCTCATTGAGACATAACCGCAAGTTACTTACACATTTTACGCTTTTCTTCTACATATTTTCAGCGTAGATTTACTCAGTTTATACCGTTACCTGTGTTGTTACTGATTTATGGGTACATAAAGTGATCGGCTTTTCTGTATGTAAGCCTAACCAGAAATAAAAGAGAGTGTCGTGTTTATCAGAACCTCGAGACATGACGACAGAATACTTTACCTTGCTTCGACGTGTGACGTGAACGGAACCGGTTGAATTCTGACATATTTGGGCACGTTAACAGCGTTATTGATGTGAGAGACTGAACTAAACAGAAGACTATCAGCTCTGGATTGAACTACACAGAAGGCTGTCAGCTCTGGACTGAACTAAACAGAAAGCTGTCAGCTCTGGACTGAGCTACACAGAAGGCTGTCAACTCTGGCCTGAACTATACAGAAGGCTGTCAGCTCTGGACTGAACTACACAGAAGGTTGTCAGCTCTGGACTGAAGTACACAGAAGGCTGTCAGCTCTGGACTGAACTACACAGAATGCTGTCAGCTCTGGACCGAACTACACAGAAGGCTGTCAGCTCTGGACTGAACTACACAGAAGGTTTTCAGCTCTGGACTGAACTCAACAGAAGGCTGTCAGCTCTGGTGTTTAATGACAATGACAAATTATTACGTACGTATGGGACTCCACGACTTATGTGTCTCCGTTATTACGTATGGATCGGACTCCACGACTTATGTGTCTCCGTTAATACGTATGTATCGGTCTATTTCGTGACTTGTTTGTTGTTAAGTGCAAACAACAAATTAGTCTATTTATTCAGCACTCACCACGAATATCGAAACCTTATTTGTTAACGTTATAAGTTTTCAGACTGAACCCATAGAGAGGGACTTTATATCAACAGTAATTTTCCTTAGCAAAATATATTTATAGTGAAACGTATTTGAGATTGGAAACTTTCGCAAGTAGCTTTCTTAGGGTTTTGTAAGCATAACGTTTCCTGTTTGTTTGTTTGTTTTGAATTTCGCGCAACGCTAAACGAAGGTTTTCTGCGCTAGCCGTCTCTGATTTAGCAGCTTAAGACCACATAGAAAGGCAGCTAGTCATCACCACCCACCGCCAACTCTTAAACTACTATTTTACCAATGAATAGTGGGATTGACCGTTACATTATATGGCCACATGGCTGAAAGGGCGAGCATGTTTGGTATGACAGAAATTTGAACCCGTAACCCTCGGATTACGAGTCGAGTGCCTTAACCACCTGGCCATGCCAGGCCTTCCCGGCTAGGACAGTGGAAAATCTTCAGATTTACAACACCAAAATTAGGGCTCGATTCCCGTCGATGTAACTTTACTATAATAAAAACACACACACATTTCTCTGACACAGTATCGAATACGGAATACGAGTAGAGTGTCTTAACCACCTGGCCATGCCGAGCCAGATGAACCGTTGTATAATGAAACTCGCAAGTAACAATACTATTCGTTATGTAGTAATTCTTCATGACGAGAAACTCACATGAAATAAAAATGTTTCAAGATGCCCTAGAGAGGTCAAAACGTTGTTTCCTGTTTATCAATAAACGTTTTAATTAATACCCATACCAGCTGTTCTGAGATATATTAGTTGTATAGGATTCTTAGGCCGGATTTTCTTTGGACGCGGATGGGTCAGGTACATCTTCGACCTCTTTCCCCGCACAAGTAACAAGCATCGTTTCGTTAATCGTTGTTTGGTCAAGTAACTTAGAAGGATCGGGCATATTCTGGACCTCCATTCTTCTCCTTGGCTTTGGTTAGCAAATCTCATTTTAAGACTAAATTAGTTCTTCAGTAGAATCCGGACTGGTAATTCGGAAAACCCATTATTACATCGCGTAGCCACTGCACACTTGAAGAAGCAAATTGTTCATTTTCATTGGCATTCAGTCCATGTTTTGGACCAAAGGAAGGTTATCAGATTCAGCTTAGACCTCTTTCTCTCTCTTAGGAATGGTTATATTGTTTGCACTGTTACTGAATCCTAGATAATGACCCTTATTTTGCTGTTGCTTCTTTCATAGTTTTTTTTTTTTTTTAATTTTGTCTATTGACCGTAATTTTAATCAACATAACCTAACACGTAACAAATAGCTCCAGGTTTCACCTTCACAAAATCACGTTGATTTGTCAACCTTCCTCACGTGAATGATATGAAATTGAAAACACATTTAAAGTAAAATCAATTTTAGTTTCCATCAATATCAAAGGATAACAAGAAGCTACTTTCCACATTCATGATAACAGTTATCAAAGGTTAACAAGAAGGTAATTCCTAGCTTTGTGGTAACAGTTATCAATGTACAACAAGGAGTTAATTCTCAGTTTTATGGTAACAGTTATCAAAAGGTAACAAGGAATTACTTCCTGGTTTCATGGTAACAGTTGTCAAAGGGTAACAAGGAGTTACTCCTCAGCTTCATGGTAACAAGGAGTCAATTCCTAGGTCCCATGGTAACAGTTATTCTTATAAATTCCAGTTTTACCTTTGATGAAATATGATTATTTTGGTTCTACCTGATGAACAGCAAAAACTTCTCATGAGTCATTTTTAACCCCCCCATCACTTTCATGTCTAGCATTAAATAACATACTTTGTTTTGAACTGTTTCAGTGTTCATTACAACGATACGGATTTTATTCCAAGTTAATGCATTACACTCGCCAGCCCAGTTTATGTACACAGATAAGAATCTCTGAGCGTAAAACACACGCAAGTTGATAATTAGTTTCGATTTAAGCCACGTGGATGTCACTTCAAAACACTGCCTCTAGTTCTGTGACATCAGCGCAATGTTGTTGAGTTACATATATTTCATGATCTATGTAAATTTATCACTCAATGAAAGAATCAATATGTTACCGTTTTCAAAACGTGTAATTTATTGGTTAGATTATATTGTGTTTTTTTATTATTTAACTACTTTACCAACAGATGTTGATAATAATATATTTTTACTATAACTACTTTACCAACAGATGTTGATAATAATATATTTTTACTATAACTACTTTACCAACAGATGTTGATAATAATATATTTTTACTATAACTACTTTACCAACAGATGTTGATAATAATATATTTTTACTATAACTACTTTACCAACAGATGTTGATAATAATATATTTTTACTATAACTACTTTACCAACAGATGTTGATAATAATATATTTTTACTATAACTACTTTACCAACAGATGTTGATAATAATATATTTTTACTATAACTACTTTACCAACAGATGTTTTTTACTATAACTACTTTACCAACAGATGTTGATAATAATATATTTTTACTATAACTACTTTACCAACAGATGTTGATAATAATATATTTTTACTATAACTACTTTACCAACAGATGTTGATAATAATATATTTTTACTATAACTACTTTACCAACAGATGTTGATAATAATATATTTTACTATAACTACTTTACCAACAGATGTTGATAATAATATATTTTTACTATAACTACTTTACCAACAGATGTTGATAATAATATATAACTTTTACTATAACTACTTTACCAACAGATGTTGATAATAATATATTTTTACTATAACTACTTTACCAACAGATGTTGATAATAATATATTTTTACTATAACTACTTTACCAACAGATGTTGATAATAATATATTTTACTATAACTACTTTACCAACAGATGTTGATAATAATATATTTTTACTATAACTACTTTACCAACAGATGTTGATAATAATATATTTTTACTATAACTACTTTACCAACAGATGTTGATAATAATATATTTTTACTATAACTACTTTACCAACAGATGTTGATAATAATATATTTTTACTATAACTACTTTACCAACAGATGTTGATAATAACATATGTTTTTTACTATAATATATTTACTTTACCAACAGATGTTGATAATAATATATTTTTACTATAACTACTTTACCAACAGATGTTGATAATAATATATTTTTACTATAACTACTTTACCAACAGATGTTGATAATAATATATTTTTACTATAACTACTTTACCAACAGATGTTGATAATAATATATTTTTACTATAACTACTTTACCAACAGATGTTGATAATAATATATTTTTTACTATAACTACTTTACCAACAGATGTTGATAATAATATATTTTTACTATAACTACTTTACCAACAGATGTTGATAATAATATATTTTTACTATAACTACTTTACCAACAGATGTTGATAATAATATATTTTACTATAACTACTTTACCAACAGATGTTGATAATAATATATTTTTACTATAACTACTTTACCAACAGATGTTGATAATAATATATTTTTACTATAACTACTTTACCAACAGATGTTGATAATAATATATTTTTACTATAACTACTTTACCAACAGATGTTGATAATAATATATTTTTACTATAACTACTTTACCAACAGATGTTGATAATAATATATTTTTACTATAACTACTTTACCAACAGATGTTGATAATAATATATTTTTACTATAACTACTTTACCAACAGATGTTGATAATAATATATTTTTACTATAACTACTTTACCAACAGATGTTGATAATAATATATTTTTACTATAACTACTTTACCAACAGATGTTGATAATAATATATTTTTACTATAACTACTTTACCAACAGATGTTGATAATAATATATTTTTACTATAACTACTTTACCAACAGATGTTGATAATAATATATTTTTACTATAACTACTTTACCAGAACTACTTTACCAACAGATGTTGATAATAATATATTTTTACTATAACTACTTTACCAACAGATGTTGATAATAATATATTTTTACTATAACTACTTTACCAACAGATGTTAATAATAATATATTTTTACTATAACTACTTTACCAACAGATGTTGATAATAATATATTTTTACTATAACTACTTTACCAACAGATGTTGATAATAATATATTTTTACTATAACTACTTTACCAACAGATGTTGATAATAATATATTTTTACTATAACTACTTTACCAACAGATGTTGATAATATATATATTTTTACTATAACTACTTTACCAACAGATGTTGATAATAATATATTTTTACTATAACTACTTTACCAACAGATGTTGATAATAATATATTTTTACTATAACTACTTTACCAACAGATGTTGATAATAATATATTTTTACTATAACTACTTTACCAACAGATGTTGATAATAATATATTTTTACTATAACTACTTTACCAACAGATGTTGATAATAATATATTTTTACTATAACTACTTTACCAACAGATGTTGATAATAATATATTTTTACTATAACTACTTTACCAACAGATGTTGATAATAATATATTTTTACTATAACTACTTTACCAACAGATGTTGATAATAATATATTTTTACTATAACTACTTTACCAACAGATGTTGATAATAATATATTTTTACTATAACTACTTTACCAACAGATGTTGATAATAATATATTTTTACTATAACTACTTTACCAACAGATGTTGATAATAATATATTTTTACTATAACTACTTTACCAACAGATGTTGATAATAATATATTTTTACTATAACTACTTTACCAACAGATGTTGATAATAATATATTTTTACTATAACTACTTTACCAACAGATGTTGATAATAATATATTTTTACTATAACTACTTTACCAACAGATGTTGATAATAATATATTTTTACTATAACTACTTTACCAACAGATGTTGATAATAATATATTTTTACTATAACTACTTTACCAACAGATGTTGATAATAATATATTTTTACTATAACTACTTTACCAACAGATGTTGATAATAATATATTTTACTATAACTACTTTACCAACAGATGTTGATAATAATATATTTTTACTATAACTACTTTACCAACAGATGTTGATAATAATATATTTTTACTATAACTACTTTACCAACAGATGTTGATAATAATATATTTTTACTATAACTACTTTACCAACAGATGTTGATAATAATATATTTTTACTATAACTACTTTACCAACAGATGTTGATAATAATATATTTTTACTATAACTACTTTACCAACAGATGTTGATAATAATATATTTTTACTATAACTACTTTACCAACAGATGTTGATAATAATATATTTTTACTATAACTACTTTACCAACAGATGTTGATAATAATATATTTTTACTATAACTACTTTACCAACAGATGTTGATAATAATATATTTTTACTATAACTACTTTACCAACAGATGTTGATAATAATATATTTTTTACTATAACTACTTTACCAACAGATGTTGATAATAATATATATAATTTTTACCAACAGATGTTGATAATAATATATTTTTACCACTTTACAACAGATGTTGATAATAATATATTTTTACTATAACTACTTTACCAACAGATGTTGATAATAATATATTTTTACTATAACTACTTTACCAACAGATGTTGATAATAATATATTTTTACTATAACTACTTTACCAACAGATGTTGATAATAATATATTTTACTATAACTACTTTACCAACAGATGTTGATAATAATATATTTTTACTATAACTACTTTACCAACAGATGTTGATAATAATATATTTTTACTATAACTACTTTACCAACAGATGTTGATAATAATATATTTTTTTACTATAACTACTTTACCAACAGATGTTGATAATAATATATTTTTACTATAACTACTTTACCAACAGATGTTGATAATAATATATTTTTACTATAACTACTTTACCAACAGATGTTGATAATAATATATTTTTACTATAACTACTTTACCAACAGATGTTGATAATAATATATTTTACTATAACTACTTTACCAACAGATGTTGATAATAATATATTTTTACTATAACTACTTTACCAACAGATGTTGATAATAATATATTTTTACTATAACTACTTTACCAACAGATGTTGATAATAATATATTTTTACTATAACTACTTTACCAACAGATGTTGATAATAATATATTTTTACTATAACTACTTTACCAACAGATGTTGATAATAATATATTTTTACTATAACTACTTTACCAACAGATGTTGATAATAATATATTTTTACTATAACTACTTTACCAACAGATGTTGATAATAATATATTTTTACTATAACTACTTTACCAACAGATGTTGATAATAATATATTTTTACTATAACTACTTTACCAACAGATGTTGATAATAATATATTTTTACTATAACTACTTTACCAACAGATGTTGATAATAATATATTTTTACTATAACTACTTTACCAACAGATGTTGATAATAATATATTTTACTATAACTACTTTACCAACAGATGTTGATAATAATATATTTTTACTATAACTACTTTACCAACAGATGTTGATAATAATATATTTTTACTATAACTACTTTACCAACAGATGTTGATAATAATATATTTTTACTATAACTACTTTACCAACAGATGTTGATAATAATATATTTTTACTATAACTACTTTACCAACAGATGTTGATAATAATATATTTTTACTATAACTACTTTACCAACAGATGTTGATAATAATATATTTTTACTATAACTACTTTACCAACAGATGTTGATAATAATATATTTTTACTATAACTACTTTACCAACAGATGTTGATAATAATATATTTTTACTATAACTACTTTACCAACAGATGTTGATAATAATATATTTTTACTATAACTACTTTACCAACAGATGTTGATAATAATATATTTTTACTATAACTACTTTACCAACAGATGTTGATAATAATATACTTTTTTTACTATAACTACTTTACCAACAGATGTTGATAATAATATATTTTTACTATAACTACTTTACCAACAGATGTTGATAATAATATATTTTTACTATAACTACTTTACCAACAGATGTTGATAATAATATATTTTTACTATAACTACTTTACCAACAGATGTTGATAATAATATATTTTTACTATAACTACTTTACCAACAGATGTTGATAATAATATATTTTTACTATAACTACTTTACCAACAGATGTTGATAATAATATATTTTTACTATAACTACTTTACCAACAGATGTTGATAATAATATATTTTTACTATAACTACTTTACCAACAGATGTTGATAATAATATATTTTTACTATAACTACTTTACCAACAGATGTTGATAATAATATATTTTTACTATAACTACTTTACCAACAGATGTTGATAATAATATATTTTTACTATAACTACTTTACCAACAGATGTTGATAATAATATATTTTTTACTATAACTACTTTACCAACAGATGTTGATAATAATATATTTTACTATAACTACTTTACCAACAGATGTTGATAATAATATATTTTTACTATAACTACTTTACCAACAGATGTTGATAATAATATATTTTTACTATAACTACTTTACCAACAGATGTTGATAATAATATATTTTTACTATAACTACTTTACCAACAGATGTTGATAATAATATATATTTTACTATAACTACTTTACCAACAGATGTTGATAATAATATATTTTTACTATAACTACTTTACCAACAGATGTTGATAATAATATATTTTTACTATAACTACTTTACCAACAGATGTTGATAATAATATATTTTTACTATAACTACTTTACCAACAGATGTTGATAATAATATATTTTTACTATAACTACTTTACCAACAGATGTTGATAATAATATATATTTTTACTATAACTACTTTACCAACAGATGTTGATACTAATATATTTTTACTATAACAACTTTACCAAGAGATGTTGATAACAATATATTTTTACTATAACTACTTTACCAACAGATGTTGATAATAATATATTTTTACTATAACTACTTTACCAACAGATGTTGATAATAATATATTTTTACTATAACTACTTTACCAACAGATGTTGATAATAATATATTTTTACTATAACTACTTTACCAACAGATGTTGATAATAATATATTTTTACTATAACTACTTTACCAACAGATGTTGATAATATATATATAACTTTTACTATAACTACTTTACCAACAGATGTTGATAATAATATATTTTACTATAACTACTTTACCAACAGATGTTGATAACTACTTTACCAACAGATGTTGTTAATAATATTTTTACTATAACTACTTTACCAACAGATGTTGATAACAATATATTTTTACTATAACTACTTTACCAACAGATGTTGATAATAATATATTTTTACTATAACTACTTTACCAACAGATGTTGATAATAATATATTTTTACTATAACTACTTTACCAACAGATGTTGATAATAATATATTTTTACTATAACTACTTTACCAACAGATGTTGATAATAATATATTTTTTACTATAACTACTTTACCAACAGATGTTGATAAATACCAACAGATGTTGATATATTTTTACTATAACTACTTTACCAACAGATGTTGATAATAATATATTTTTACTATAACTACTTTACCAACAGATGTTGATAATAATATATTTTTACTATAACTACTTTACCAACAGATGTTGATAATAATATATTTTTACTATAACTACTTTACCAACAGATGTTGATAATAATATATTTTTACTATAACTACTTTACCAACAGATGTTGATAATAATATATTTTTTACTATAACTACTTTACCAACAGATGTTGATAATAATATATTTTTACTATAACTACTTTACCAACAGATGTTGATAATAATATATTTTTACTATAACTACTTTACCAACAGATGTTGATAATAATATATTTTTACTATAACTACTTTACCAACAGATGTTGATAATAATATATTTTTTACTATAACTACTTTACCAACAGATGTTGATAATAATATATTTTACTATAACTACTTTACCAACAGATGTTGATAATAATATATTTTTACTATAACTACTTTACCAACAGATGTTGATAATAATATATTTTTACTATAACTACTTTACCAACAGATGTTGATAATAATATATTTTTACTATAACTACTTTACCAACAGATGTTGATAATAATATATTTTTACTATAACTACTTTACCAACAGATGTTGATAATAATATATTTTTACTATAACTACTTTACCAACAGATGTTGATAATAATATATTTTTACTATAACTACTTTACCAACAGATGTTGATAATAATATATTTTTACTATAACTACTTTACCAACAGATGTTGATAATAATATATTTTACTATAACTACTTTACCAACAGATGTTGATAATAATATATTTTTACTATAACTACTTTACCAACAGATGTTGATAATAATATATTTTTTAATCTAACTACTTTACCAACAGATGTTGATAATAATATATTTTACTATAACTACTTTACCAACAGATGTTGATAATAATATATTTTTACTATAACTACTTTACCAACAGATGTTGATAATAATATATTTTTACTATAACTACTTTACCAACAGATGTTGATAATAATATATTTTACTATAACTACTTTACCAACAGATGTTGATAATAATATATTTTTACTATAACTACTTTACCAACAGATGTTGATAATAATATATTTTTACTATAACTACTTTACCAACAGATGTTGATAATAATATATTTTTACTATAACTACTTTACCAACAGATGTTGATAATAATATATTTTTACTATAACTACTTTACCAACAGATGTTGATAATAATATATTTTTACTATAACTACTTTACCAACAGATGTTGATAATAATATATTTTTACTATAACTACTTTACCAACAGATGTTGATAATAATATTTTTTTACTATAACTACTTTACCAACAGATGTTGATAATAATATATTTTTACTATAACTACTTTACCAACAGATGTTGATAATAATATATTTTTACTATAACTACTTTACCAACAGATGTTGATAATAATATATTTTTACTATAACTACTTTACCAACAGATGTTGATAATAATATATTTTACTATAACTACTTTACCAACAGATGTTGATAATAATATATTTTTACTATAACTACTTTACCAACAGATGTTGATAATAATATATTTTTACTATAACTACTTTACCAACAGATGTTGATAATAATATATTTTTACTATAACTACTTTACCAACAGATGTTGATAATAATATATTTTTACTATAACTACTTTACCAACAGATGTTGATAATAATATATTTTTACTATAACTACTTTACCAACAGATGTTGATAATAATATATTTTTACTATAACTACTTTACCAACAGATGTTGATAATAATATATTTTTACTATAACTACTTTACCAACAGATGTTGATAATAATATATTTTTACTATAACTACTTTACCAACAGATGTTGATAATAATATACTTTTTTTACTATAACTACTTTACCAACAGATGTTGATAATAATATATTTTTACTATAACTACTTTACCAACAGATGTTGATAACTATATATTTTTACTATAACTACTTTACCAACAGATGTTGATAATAATATATTTTTACTATAACTACTTTACCAACAGATGTTGATAATAATATATTTTTACTATAACTACTTTACCAACAGATGTTGATAATAATATATTTTTACTATAACTACTTTACCAACAGATGTTGATAATAATATATATTTTACTATAACTACTTTACCAACAGATGTTGATAATAATATATTTTTACTATAACTACTTTACCAACAGATGTTGATAATAATATATTTTTACTATAACTACTTTACCAACAGATGTTGATAATAATATATTTTTACTATAACTACTTTACCAACAGATGTTGATAATAATATATTTTTACTATAACTACTTTACCAACAGATGTTGATAATAATATATTTTTTACTATAACTACTTTACCAACAGATGTTGATAATAATATATTTTTACTATAACTACTTTACCAACAGATGTTGATAATAATATATTTTTTACTATAACTAATTTACCAACAGATGTTGATAATAATATATTTTTACTATAACTACTTTACCAACAGATGTTGATAATAATATATTTTTACTATAACTACTTTACCAACAGATGTTGATAATAATATATTTTTACTATAACTACTTTACCAACAGATGTTGATAATAATATATTTTTTTTTACTATAACTACTTTACCAACAGATGTTGATAATAATATATTTTTACTATAACTACTACTTTATATATTTTTACTATAACTACTTTACCAACAGATGTTGATAATAATATTTTTACTATAACTACTTTACCAACAGATGTTGATAATAATATATTTTACTATAACTACTTTACCAACAGATGTTGATAATAATATATTTTTACTATAACTACTTTACCAACAGATGTTGATAATAATATATTTTTACTATAACTACTTTACCAACAGATGTTGATAATAATATATTTTTACTATAACTACTTTACCAACAGATGTTGATAATAATATATTTTTACTATAACTACTTTACCAACAGATGTTGATAATAATATATTTTTTACTATAACTACTTTACCAACAGATGTTGATAATAATATATTTTTACTATAACTACTTTACCAACAGATGTTGATAATAATATATTTTTACTATAACTACTTTACCAACAGATGTTGATAATAATATATTTTTACTATAACTACTTTACCAACAGATGTTGATAATAATATATTTTTACTATAACTACTTTACCAACAGATGTTGATAATAATATACTATTTTTACTATAACTACTTTACCAACAGATGTTGATAATAATATATTTTTACTATAACTACTTTACCAACAGATGTTGATAATAATATATTTTTTACTATAACTACTTTACCAACAGATGTTGATAATAATATATTTTTACTATAACTACTTTACCAACAGATGTTGATAATAATATATTTTTACTATAACTACTTTACCAACAGATGTTGATAATAATATATTTTTACTATAACTACTTTACCAACAGATGTTGATAATAATATACTATAACTTTTACTATAACTACTTTACCAACAGATGTTGATAATAATATATTTTTACTATAACTACTTTACCAACAGATGTTGATAATAATATATTTTTACTATAACTACTTTACCAACAGATGTTGATAATAATATATTTTTACTATAACTACTTTACCAACAGATGTTGATAATAATATATTTTTACTATAACTACTTTACCAACAGATGTTGATAATAATATATTTTTACTATAACTACTTTACCAACAGATGTTGATAATAATATATTTTTACTATAACTACTTTACCAACAGATGTTGATAATAATATATTTTTACTATAACTACTTTACCAACAGATGTTGATAATAATATATTTTTACTATAACTACTTTACCAACAGATGTTGATAATAATATATTTTTACTATAACTACTTTACCAACAGATGTTGATAATAATATATTTTTACTATAACTACTTTACCAACAGATGTTGATAATAATATATTTTTACTATAACTACTTTACCAACAGATGTTGATAATAATATATTTTTACTATAACTACTTTACCAACAGATGTTGATAATAATATATTTTTACTATAACTACTTTACCAACAGATGTTGATAATAATATATTTTTACTATAACTACTTTACCAACAGATGTTGATAATAATATATTTTTACTATAACTACTTTACCAACAGATGTTGATAATAATATATTTTTACTATAACTACTTTACCAACAGATGTTGATAATAATATATTTTTTTTACTATAACTACTTTACCAACAGATGTTGATAATAATATATTTTTACTATAACTACTTTACCAACAGATGTTGATAATAATATATTTTACTATAACTACTTTACCAACAGATGTTGATAATAATATATTTTTACTATAACTACTTTACCAACAGATGTTGATAATAATATATTTTTACTATAACTACTTTACCAACAGATGTTGATAATAATATATTTTACTATAACTACTTTACCAACAGATGTTGATAATAATATATTTTTACTATAACTACTTTACCAACAGATTTTATAATATAGTTTTACTATAACTACTTTACCAACAGATGTTGATAATAATATATTTTTACTATAACTACTTTACCAACAGATGTTGATAATATATTTTTACTATAACTACTTTACCAACAGATGTTGATAATAATATATTTTTACTATAACTACTTTACCAACAGATGTTGATAATAATATATTTTTACTATAACTACTTTACCAACAGATGTTGATAATAATATATTTTTACTATAACTACTTTACCAACAGATGTTGATAATAATATATTTTTACTATAACTACTTTACCAACAGATGTTGATAATAATATATT
The DNA here is from genome assembly GCF_004210375.1 of Tachypleus tridentatus. NCBI lineage: Eukaryota > Metazoa > Arthropoda > Merostomata > Xiphosura > Limulidae > Tachypleus > Tachypleus tridentatus. The sequence goes on along the minus strand of NC_134828.1, from coordinate 123,266,037 downwards.
TTACTATAACTAATTTACCAACAGATGTTGATAATAATATATTTTACTATAACTACTTTACCAACAGATGTTGATAATAATATATTTTTACTATAACTACTTTACCAACAAATGTTGATAATAATATATTTTTACTATAACTACTTTACCAACAGATGTTGATAATAATATTTTTTTTACTATAACTAATTTACCAACAGATGTTGATAACAATATATTTTTACTATAACTACTTTACCAACAGATGTTGATAATAATATATTTTACTATAACTACTTTACCAACAGATGTTGATAATAATATATTTTTACTATAACTACTTTACCAACAGATGTTGATAATAATATATTTTTACTATAACTACTTTACCAACAGATGTTGATAATAATATATTTTTACTATAACTACTTTACCAACAGATGTTGATAATAATATATTTTTACTATAACTACTTTACCAACAGATGTTGATAATAATATATTTTTACTATAACTACTTTACCAACAGATGTTGATAATAATATATTTTTACTATAACTACTTTACCAACAGATGTTGATAATAATATATTTTTACTATAACTACTTTACCAACAGATGTTGATAATAATATATTTTTACTATAACTACTTTACCAACAGATGTTGATAATAATATATTTTTACTATAACTACTTTACCAACAGATGTTGATAATAATATATTTTTACTATAACTACTTTACCAACAGATGTTGATAATAATATATTTTTACTATAACTACTTTACCAACAGATGTTGATAATAATATATTTTTACTATAACTACTTTACCAACAGATGTTGATAATAATATATTTTTACTATAACTACTTTACCAACTACTTTAGATGTTGATAATAATATATTTTTACTATAACTACTTTACCAACAGATGTTGATAATAATATATTTTTACTATAACTACTTTACCAACAGATGTTGATAATAATATATTTTACTATAACTACTTTACCAACAGATGTTGATAATAATATATTTTTACTATAACTACTTTACCAACAGATGTTGATAATAATATATTTTTACTATAACTACTTTACCAACAGATGTTGATAATAATATATTTTTACTATAAACAGATGTTGATAATAATATATTTTACTTTACCAACAGATGTTGATAATAATATATTTTTACTATAACTACTTTACCAACAGATGTTGATAATAATATATTTTTACTATAACTACTTTACCAACAGATGTTGATAATAATATATTTTTACTATAACTACTTTACCAACAGATGTTGATAATAATATATTTTTACTATAACTACTTTACCAACAGATGTTGATAATAATATATTTTTACTATAACTACTTTACCAACAGATGTTGATAATAATATATTTTACTATAACTACTTTACCAACAGATGTTGATAATAATATATTTTTACTATAACTACTTTACCAACAGATGTTGATAACTATATATTTTTACTATAACTACTTTACCAACAGATGTTGATAATAATATATTTTTACTATAACTACTTTACCAACAGATGTTGATAATAATATATTTTTACTATAACTACTTTACCAACAGATGTTGATAATAATATATTTTTACTATAACTACTTTACCAACAGATGTTGATAATAATATATTTTTACTATAACTACTTTACCAACAGATGTTGATAATAATATATTTTTACTATAACTACTTTACCAACAGATGTTGATAATAATATATTTTTACTATAACTACTTTACCAACAGATGTTGATAATAATATATTTTTACTATAACTACTTTACCAACAGATGTTGATAATAATATATATATAACTTTTACAGATGTTGATAATAATATAACTATAACTACTTTACCAACAGATGTTGATAATAATATATTTTTACTATAACTACTTTACCAACAGATGTTGATAATAATATATTTTTACTATAACTACTTTACCAACAGATGTTGATAATAATATATTTTTATATTTTTACTATAACTACTTTACCAACAGATGTTGATAATAATATATTTTACTATAACTACTTTACCAACAGATGTTGATAATAATATATTTTTACTATAACTACTTTACCAACAGATGTTGATAATAATATATTTTTACTATAACTACTTTACCAACAGATGTTGATAATAATATATTTTTACTATAACTACTTTACCAACAGATGTTGATAATAATATATTTTACTTTACCAACAGATGTTGATAATAATATATTTTACTATAACTAATTTACCAACAGATGTTGATAATAATATATTTTTACTATAACTACTTTACCAACAGATGTTGATAATAATATATTTTTACTATAACTACTTTACCAACAGATGTTGATAATAATATATTTTTACTATAACTACTTTACCAACAGATGTTGATAATAATATATTTTTACTATAACTACTTTACCAACAGATGTTGATAATAATATATTTTTACTATAACTACTTTACCAACAGATGTTGATAATAATATATTTTTACTATAACTACTTTACCAACAGATGTTGATAATAATATATTTTTACTATAACTACTTTACCAACAGATGTTGATAATAATATATTTTTACTATAACTACTTTACCAACAGATGTTGATAATAATATATTTTTTACTATAACTACTTTACCAACAGATGTTGATAATAATATTTTTACTATAACTACTTTACCAACAGATGTTGATAATAATATATTTTTACTATAACTACTTTACCAACAGATGTTGATAATAATATATTTTTACTATAACTACTTTACCAACAGATGTTGATAATAATATATTTTTACTATAACTACTTTACCAACAGATGTTGATAATAATATATTTTTACTATAACTACTTTACCAACAGATGTTGATAATAATATATTTTTACTATAACTACTTTACCAACAGATGTTGATAATAATATATTTTTACTATAACTACTTTACCAACAGATGTTGATAATAATATATTTTTACTATAACTACTTTACCAACAGATGTTGATAATAATATATTTTTACTATAACTACTTTACCAACAGATGTTGATAATAATATATTTTTACTATAACTACTTTACCAACAGATGTTGATAATAATATATTTTTACTATAACTACTTTACCAACAGATGTTGATAATAATATATTTTTACTATAACTACTTTACCAACAGATGTTGATAATAATATATTTTACTATAACTACTTTACCAACAGATGTTGATAATAATATATTTTTACTACTACTACTTTACCAACAGATGTTGATAATAATATATTTTTACTATAACTACTTTACCAACAGATGTTGATAATAATATATTTTTACTATAACTACTTTACCAACAGATGTTGATAATAATATATTTTTTTTACTATAACTACTTTACCAACAGATGTTGATAATAATATATTTTTACTATAACTACTTTACCAACAGATGTTGATAATAATATATTTTTACTATAACTACTTTACCAACAGATGTTGATAATAATATATTTTTACTATAACTACTTTACCAACAGATGTTGATAATAATATATTTTTACTATAACTACTTTACCAACAGATGTTGATAATAATATATTTTACTATAACTACTTTACCAACAGATGTTGATAATAATATATTTTACTATAACTACTTTACCAACAGATGTTGATAATAATATATTTTTACTATAACTACTTTACCAACAGATGTTGATAATAATATATTTTTACTATAACTACTTTACCAACAGATGTTGATAATAATATACTATAACTTTTACAGATGTTGATAATAATATAACTATAACTTTACCAACAGATGTTGATAATAATATATTTTTACTATAACTACTTTACCAACAGATGTTGATAATAATATATTTTTACTATAACTACTTTACCAACAGATGTTGATAATAATATATTTTTACTATAACTACTTTACCAACAGATGTTGATAATAATATATTTTTACTATAACTACTTTACCAACAGATGTTGATAATAATATATTTTTACTATAACTACTTTACCAACAGATGTTGATAATAATATATTTTTACTATAACTACTTTACCAACAGATGTTGATAATAATATATTTTACTATAACTACTTTACCAACAGATGTTGATAATAATATATTTTTACTATAACTACTTTACCAACAGATGTTGATAATAATATATTTTTACTATAACTACTTTACCAACAGATGTTGATAATAATATATTTTTACTATAACTACTTTACCAACAGATGTTGATAATAATATACTATTTTTACTATAACTACTTTACCAACAGATGTTGATAATAATATATTTTTACTATAACTACTTTACCAACAGATGTTGATAATAATATATTTTTACTATAACTACTTTACCAACAGATGTTGATAATAATATATTTTTACTATAACTACTTTACCAACAGATGTTGATAATAATATATTTTTACTATAACTACTTTACCAACAGATGTTGATAATAATATATTTTTACTATAACTACTTTACCAACAGATGTTGATAATAATATATTTTTACTATAACTACTTTACCAACAGATGTTGATAATAATATATTTTTACTATAACTACTTTACCAACAGATGTTGATAATAATATATTTTTACTATAACTACTTTACCAACAGATGTTGATAATAATATATTTTACTATAACTACTTTACCAACAGATGTTGATAATAATATATTTTTACTATAACTACTTTACCAACAGATGTTGATAATAATATATTTTTACTATAACTACTTTACCAACAGATGTTGATAATAATATATTTTTACTATAACTACTTTACCAACAGATGTTGATAATAATATATTTTTACTATAACTACTTTACCAACAGATGTTGATAATAATATATTTTTACTATAACTACTTTACCAACAGATGTTGATAATAATATATTTTTACTATAACTACTTTACCAACAGATGTTGATAATAATATATTTTTACTATAACTACTTTACCAACAGATGTTGATAATAATATATTTTTACTATAACTACTTTACCAACAGATTTTGATAATAAAAAAATTTTACTATAACTACTTTACCAACAGATGTTGATAATAATATATTTTTACTATAACTACTTTACCAACAGATGTTGATAATAATATATTTTTACTATAACTACTTTACCAACAGATGTTGATAATAATATATTTTTACTATAACTACTTTACCAACAGATGTTGATAATATATATATTTTTACTATAACTACTTTACCAACAGATGTTGATAATAATATATTTTTTACTATAACTACTTTACCAACAGATGTTGATAATAATATATTTTTACTATAACTACTTTACCAACAGATGTTGATAATAATATATTTTTACTATAACTACTTTACCAACAGATGTTGATAATAATATATTTTTACTATAACTACTTTACCAACAGATGTTGATAATAATATATTTTTACTATAACTACTTTACCAACAGATGTTGATAATAATATATTTTTACTATAACTACTTTACTAACAGATGTTGATAATAATATATTTTTACTATAACTACTTTACCAACAGATGTTGATAATAATATATTTTTACTATAACTACTTTACCAACAGATGTTGATAATAATATATTTTTACTATAACTACTTTACCAACAGATGTTGATAATAATATATTTTTACTATAACTACTTTACCAACAGATGTTGATAATAATATATTTTTACTATAACTACTTTACCAACAGATGTTGATAATAATATATTTTTACTATAACTACTTTACCAACAGATGTTGATAATAATATATTTTTACTATAACTACTTTACCAACAGATGTTGATAATAATATATTTTTACTATAACTACTTTACTACTTTACTATAACAGATGTTGATAATAATATATTTTTACTATAACTACTTTACCAACAGATGTTGATAATAATATATTTTTACTATAACTACTTTACCAACAGATGTTGATAATAATATATTTTTACTATAACTACTTTACCAACAGATGTTGATAATAATATATTTTTACTATAACTACTTTACCAACAGAACATATGTTGATAATAATATAGATGTTTTACTATTTTAACTACTTTACCAACAGATGTTGATAATAATATATTTTTACTATAACTACTTTACCAACAGATGTTGATAATAATATATTTTTACTATAACTACTTTACCAACAGATGTTGATAATAATATATTTTTACTATAACTACTTTACCAACAGATGTTGATAATAATATATTTTTACTATAACTACTTTACCAACAGATGTTGATAATAATATATTTTTACTATAACTACTTTACCAACAGATGTTGATAATAATATATTTTTACTATAACTACTTTACCAACAGATGTTGATAATAATATATTTTTACTATAACTACTTTACCAACAGATGTTGATAATAATATATTTTTACTATAACTACTTTACCAACAGATGTTGATAATAATATATTTTTACTATAACTACTTTACCAACAGATGTTGATAATAATATATTTTTACTATAACTACTTTACCAACAGATGTTGATAATAATATATTTTTACTATAACTACTTTACCAACAGATGTTGATAATAATATATTTTTACTATAACTACTTTACCAACAGATGTTGATAATAATATATTTTTACTATAACTACTTTACCAACAGATGTTGATAATAATATATTTTTACTATAACTACTTTACCAACAGATGTTGATAATAATATATTTTTACTATAACTACTTTACCAACAGATGTTGATAATAATATATTTTACTATAACTACTTTACCAACAGATGTTGATAATAATATATTTTTACTATAACTACTTTACAACAGATGTTGATAATAATATATTTTTACTATAACTACTTTACCAACAGATGTTGATAATAATATATTTTTACTATAACTACTTTACCAACAGATGTTGATAATAATATATTTTTACTATAACTACTTTACCAACAGATGTTGATAATAATATATTTTTACTATAACTACTTTACCAACAGATGTTGATAATAATATATTTTTACTATAACTACTTTACCAACAGATGTTGATAATAATATATTTTTACTATAACTACTTTACCAACAGATGTTGATAATAATATATTTTTACTATAACTACTTTACCAACAGATGTTGATAATAATATATTTTTACTATAACTACTTTACCAACAGATGTTGATAATAATATATTTTTACTATAACTACTTTACCAACAGATGTTGATAATAATATATTTTTACTATAACTACTTTACCAACAGATGTTGATAATAATATATTTTTACTATAACTACTTTACCAACAGATGTTGATAATAATATATTTTACTATAACTACTTTACCAACAGATGTTGATAATAATATATTTTTACTATAACTACTTTACCAACAGATGTTGATAATAATATATTTTTTTACTATAACTACTTTACCAACAGATGTTGATAATAATATAGTTTTACTATAACTACTTTACCAACAGATGTTGATAATAATATATTTTTACTATAACTACTTTACCAACAGATGTTGATAATAATATATTTTTACTATAACTACTTTACCAACAGATGTTGATAATAATATATTTTTACTATAACTACTTTACCAACAGATGTTGATAATAATATATTTTTACTATAACTACTTTACCAACAGATGTTGATAATAATATATTTTTACTATAACTACTTTACCAACAGATGTTGATAATAATATATTTTTACTATAACTACTTTACCAACAGATGTTGATAATAATATATTTTTACTATAACTACTTTACCAACAGATGTTGATAATAATATATTTTTACTATAACTACTTTACCAACAGATGTTGATAATAATATATTTTTACTATAACTACTTTACCAACAGATGTTGATAATAATATATTTTTACTATAACTACTTTACCAACAGATGTTGATAATAATATATTTTTACTATAACTACTTTACCAACAGATGTTGATAAATATATATTTTTACTATAACTACTTTACCAACAGATGTTGATAATAATATATTTTTACTATAACTACTTTACCAACAGATGTTGATAATAATATATTTTTACTATAACTACTTTACCAACAGATGTTGATAATAATATATTTTTACTATAACTACTTTACCAACAGATGTTGATAATAATATATTTTTACTATAACTACTTTACCAACAGATGTTGATAATAATATATTTTTACTATAACTACTTTACCAACAGATGTTGATAATAATATATTTTTACTATAACTACTTTACCAACAGATGTTGATAATAATATATTTTTACTATAACTACTTTACCAACACAGATGTTGATAATAATATATATTTTACTATAACTACTTTACCAACAGATGTTGATAATAATATATTTTTACTATAACTACTTTACCAACAGATGTTGATAATAATATATTTTTACTATAACTACTTTACCAACAGATGTTGATAATAATATATTTTTACTATAACTACTTTACCAACAGATGTTGATAATAATATATTTTTACTATAACTACTTTACCAACAGATGTTGATAATAATATATTTTTACTATAACTACTTTACCAACAGATGTTGATAATAATATATTTTTACTATAACTACTTTACCAACAGATGTTGATAATAATATATTTTTACTATAACTATAATAATATATTTTTACTATAACTACTTTACCAAGATGTTGATAATAATATATTTTTTACTATAACTACTTTACCAACAGATGTTGATATATAATATATTTTTACTATAACTACTTTACCAACAGATGTTGATAATAATATATTTTTACTATAACTACTTTACCAACAGATGTTGATAATAATATATATTTTACTATAACTACTTTACCAACAGATGTTGATAATAATATATTTTTACTATAACTACTTTACCAGATGTTGATAATAATATATTTTTACTATAACTACTTTACCAACAGATGTTGATAATAATATATTTTTTACTATAACTACTTTACCAACAGATGTTGATAATAATATATTTTTTACTATAACTACTTTACCAACAGATGTTGATAATAATATATTTTTACTATAACTACTTTACCAACAGATGTTGATAATAATATACTTTTTTTACTATAACTACTTTACCAACAGATGTTGATAATAATATATTTTTACTATAACTACTTTACCAACAGATGTTGATAATAATATATTTTTACTATAACTACTTTACCAACAGATGTTGATAATAATATATTTTACTATAACTACTTTACCAACAGATGTTGATAATAATATATTTTTACTATAACTACTTTACCAACAGATGTTGATAATAATATATTTTTACTATATAACTACTTTACCAACAGATGTTGATAATAATATATTTTTACTATAACTAATTTACCAACAGATGTTGATAATAATATATTTTTACTATAACTACTTTACCAACAGATGTTGATGTTGATAATAATATATTTTTACTATAACTACTTTACCAACAGATGTTGATAATAATATATTTTTACTATAACTACTTTACCAACAGATGTTGATAATAATATATTTTTACTATAACTACTTTACCAACAGATGTTGATAATAATATATTTTTACTATAACTACTTTACCAACAGATGTTGATAATAATATATTTTTACTATAACTACTTTACCAACAGATGTTGATAATATATATTTTTACTATAACTACTTTACCAACAGATGTTGATAATAATATATTTTTACTATAACTACTTTACCAACAGATGTTGATAATAATATATTTTTACTATAACTACTTTACCAACAGATGTTGATAATAATATATTTTTACTATAACTACTTTACCAACAGATGTTGATAATAAATATTTTTACTATAATATACCAACAGATGTTGATTTTACTATAACTACTTTACCAACAGATGTTGATAATAATATATTTTTACTATAACTACTTTACCAACAGATGTTGATAATAATATATTTTTACTATAACTACTTTACCAACAGATGTTGATAATAATATATTTTTACTATAACTACTTTACCAACAGATGTTGATAATAATATATTTTTACTATAACTACTTTACCAACAGATGTTGATAATATATTTTTACTATAACTACTTTACCAACAGATGTTGATAATAATATATTTTTACTATAACTACTTTACCAACAGATGTTGATAATAATATATTTTTACTATAACTACTTTACCAACAGATGTTGATAATAATATATTTTTACTATAACTACTTTACCAACAGATGTTGATAATAATATATTTTTACTATAACTACTTTACCAACAGATGTTGATAATAATATATTTTTACTATAACTACTTTACCAACAGATGTTGATAATAATATATTTTTAACTACTTTACCAACAGATGTTGATAATAATATATTTTTACTATAACTACTTTACCAACAGATGTTGATAATAATATACTTTTTACTATAACTACTTTACCAACAGATGTTGATAATAATATATTTTTACTATAACTACTTTACCAACAGATGTTGATAATAATATATTTTTACTATAACTACTTTACCAACAGATGTTGATAATAATATATTTTTACTATAACTACTTTACCAACAGATGTTGATAATAATATATTTTTACTATAACTACTTTACCAACAGATGTTGATAATAATATATTTTTACTATAACTACTTTAACAAGATGTTGATAATAATATATTTTTACTATAACTACTTTACCAACAGATGTTGATAATAATATATTTTTACTATAACTACTTTACCAACAGATGTTGATAATAATATATTTTTACTATAACTACTTTACCAACAGATGTTGATAATAATATATTTTTACTATAACTACTTTACCAACAGATGTTGATAATAATATATTTTTACTATAACTACTTTACCAACAGATGTTGATAATAATATATTTTTACTATAACTACTTTACCAACAGATGTTGATAATAATATATTTTACTATAACTACTTTACCAACAGATGTTGATAATAATATATTTTTACTATAACTACTTTACCAACAGATGTTGATAATAATATATTTTTTACTATAACTACTTTACCAACAGATGTTGATAATAATATATTTTTACTATAACTACTTTACCAACAGATGTTGATAATAATATATTTTTACTATAACTACTTTACCAACAGATGTTGATAATAATATATTTTTACTATAACTACTTTACCAACAGATGTTGATAATAATATATTTTTACTATAACTACTTTACCAACAGATGTTGATAATAATATATTTTACTATAACTACTTTACCAACAGATGTTGATAATAATATATTTTTTTTTACTATAACTACTTTACCAACAGATGTTGATAATAATATATTTTTACTATAACTACTTTACCAACAGATGTTGATAATAATATATTTTTACTATAACTACTTTACCAACAGATGTTGATAATAATATATTTTTACTATATTTTTTTACTATAACTACTTTACCAACAGATGTTGATAATAATATATTTTTACTATAACTACTTTACCAACAGATGTTGATAATAATATATTTTTACTATAACTACTTTACCAACAGATGTTGATAATAATATATTTTTACTATAACTACTTTACCAACAGATGTTGATAATAATATATTTTTACTATAACTACTTTACCAACAGATGTTGATAATAATATATTTTTACTATAACTACTTTACCAACAGATGTTGATAATAATATATTTTTACTATAACTACTTTACCAACAGATGTTGATAATAATATATTTTTACTATAACTACTTTACCAACAGATGTTGATAATAATATATTTTACTATAACTACTTTACCAACAGATGTTGATAATAATATATTTTACTATAACTACTTTACCAACAGATGTTGATAATAATATATTTTTACTATAACTACTTTACCAACAGATGTTGATAATAATATATTTTTACTATAACTACTTTACCAACAGATGTTGATAATAATATATTTTTACTATAACTACTTTACCAACAGATGTTGATAATAATATATTTTTACTATAACTACTTTACCAACAGATGTTGATAATAATATATTTTTTTACTATAACTATTTTTACCAACAGATGTTGATAATAATATATTTTTACTATAACTACTTTACCAACAGATGTTGATAATAATATATTTTTACTATAACTACTTTACCAACAGATGTTGATAATAATATATTTTTACTATAACTACTTTACCAACAGATGTTGATAATAATATATTTTTACTATAACTACTTTACCAACAGATGTTGATAATAATATATTTTTACTATAACTACTTTACCAACAGATGTTGATAATAATATATTTTTACTATAACTACTTTACCAACAGATGTTGATAATAATATATTTTTACTATAACTACTTTACCAACAGATGTTGATAATAATATATTTTTACTATAACTACTTTACCAACAGATGTTGATAATAAATATATAATATTTTTTTACTATAACTACTTTACCAACAGATGTTGATAATAATATATTTTTACTATAACTACTTTACCAACAGATGTTGATAATAATATATTTTTACTATAACTACTTTACCAACAGATGTTGATAATAATATATTTTTACTATAACTACTTTACCAACAGATGTTTTAATAATATATTTTTAATGTAACTACTTTACTAACAGATGTTGATAATAATATATTTTTACTATAACTACTTTACCAACAGATGTTGATAATAATATATTTTTACTATAACTACTTTACCAACAGATGTTGATAATAATATATTTTTACTATAACTACTTTACCAACAGATGTTGATAATAATATACTATTTTTACTATAACTACTTTACCAACAGATGTTGATAATAATATATTTTTACTATAACTACTTTACCAACAGATGTTGATAATAATATATTTTTACTATAACTACTTTACCAACAGATGTTGATAATAATATATTTTTACTATAACTACTTTACCAACAGATGTTGATAATAATATATTTTTACTATAACTACTTTACCAACAGATGTTGATAATAATATATTTTTACTATAACTACTTTACCAACAGATGTTGATAATAATATATTTTTTACTATAACTACTTTACCAACAGATGTTGATAATAATATATTTTTACTATAACTACTTTACCAACAGATGTTGATAATAATATATTTTTACTATAACTACTTTACCAACAGATGTTGATAATAATATATTTTTACTATAACTACTTTACCAACAGATGTTGATAATAATATATTTTTACTATAACTACTTTACCAACAGATGTTGATAATAATATATTTTTACTATAACTACTTTACCAACAGATGTTGATAATAATATATTTTACTATAACTACTTTACCAACAGATGTTGATAATAATATATTTTTACTATAACTACTTTACCAACAGATGTTGATAATAATATATTTTTACTATAACTACTTTACCAACAGATGTTGATAATAATATATTTTTACTATAACTACTTTACCAACAGATGTTGATAATAATATATTTTTACTATAACTACTTTACCAACAGATGTTGATAATAATATATTTTTACTATAACTACTTTACCAACAGATGTTGATAATAATATATTTTTACTATAACTACTTTACCAACAGATGTTGATAATAATATATTTTTACTATAACTACTTTACCAACAGATGTTGATAATAATATATTTTTACTATAACTACTTTACCAACAGATGTTGATAATAATATATTTTTTACTATAACTACTTTACCAACAGATGTTGATAATAATATATTTTTACTATAACTACTTTACCAACAGATGTTGATAATAATATATTTTTACTATAACTACTTTACCAACAGATGTTGATAATAATATATTTTTACTATAACTACTTTACCAACAGATGTTGATAATAATATATTTTTTTACTATAACTACTTTACCAACAGATGTTGATAATAATATATTTTTACTATAACTACTTTACCAACAGATGTTGATAATAATATATTTTTACTATAACTACTTTACCAACAGATGTTGATAATAATATATTTTTACTATAACTACTTTACAAACAGATGTTGATAATAATATATTTTTACTATAACTACTTTACCAACAGATGTTGATAATATATTTTTATATACTTTTTTACTACTTTAAACAGATGTTGATAATAATATATTTTTACTATAACTACTTTACCAACAGATGTTGATAAAAATATATTTTTACTATAACTACTTTACCAACAGATGTTGATAATAATATATTTTTACTATAACTACTTTACCAACAGATGTTGATAATAATATATTTTTACTATAACTACTTTACCAACAGATGTTGATAATAATATATTTTTACTATAACTACTTTACCAACAGATGTTGATAATAATATATTTTTACTATAACTACTTTACCAACAGATGTTGATAATAATATATTTTTACTATAACTACTTTACCAACAGATGTTGATAATAATATATATTTTTACTATAACTACTTTACCAACAGATGTTGATACTAATATATTTTTACTACAACAACTTTACCAACAGATGTTGATAACAATATATTTTTACTATAACTACTTTACCAACAGATGTTGATAATAATATATTTTTTACTATAACTACTTTACCAACAGATGTTGATAATAATATATTTTTACTATAACTACTTTACCAACAGATGTTGATAATAATATATTTTTACTATAACTACTTTACCAACAGATGTTGATAATAATATTTTTACTATAACTACTTTACCAACAGATGTTGATAATAATATATTTTTACTATAACTACTTTACCAACAGATGTTGATAATAATATATTTTTACTATAACTACTTTACCAACAGATGTTGATAATAATATATTTTACTATAACTACTTTACCAACAGATGTTGATAATAATATATTTTTACTATAACTACTTTACCAACAGATGTTGATAATAATATATTTTTACTATAACTACTTTACCAACAGATGTTGATAATAATATATTTTTACTATAACTACTTTACCAACAGATGTTGATAATAATATATTTTTACTATAACTACTTTACCAACAGATGTTGATAATAATATATTTTTACTATAACTACTTTACCAACAGATGTTGATAATAATATATTTTTACTATAACTACTTTACCAACAGATGTTGATAATAATATATTTTTACTATAACTACTTTACCAACAGATGTTGATAATAATATATTTTTACTATAACTACTTTACCAACAGATGTTGATAATAATATTTTTACTATAACTACTTTACCAACAGATGTTGATAATAATATATTTTTACTATAACTACTTTACCAACAGATGTTGATAATAATATATTTTTACTATAACTACTTTACCAACAGATGTTGATAATAATATATTTTACTATAACTACTTTACCAACAGATGTTGATAATAATATATTTTTACTATAACTACTTTACCAACAGATGTTGATAATAATTACTATAACTACTTTACCAACAGATGTTGATAATAATATATTTTTACTATAACTACTTTACCAACAGATGTTGATAATAATATATTTTTACTATAACTACTTTACCAACAGATGTTGATAATAATATATTTTTTACTATAACTACTTTACCAACAGATGTTGATAATAATATATTTTTACTATAACTACTTTTGATAATAATATATTTTTACTATAATATATATTTTACTATAACTACTTTACCAACAGATGTTGATAATAATATATTTTTACTATAACTACTTTACCAACAGATGTTGATAATAATATATTTTTACTATAACTACTTTACCAACAGATGTTGATAATAATATTTTTACTATAACTACTTTACCAACAGATGTTGATAATAATATATTTTTACTATAACTACTTTACCAACAGATGTTGATAATAATATATTTTTACTATAACTACTTTACCAACAGATGTTGATAATAATATATTTTTACTATAACTACTTTACCAAAAATGTTGATAACAATATATTTTTACTATAACTACTTTACCAACAGATGTTGATAATAATATATTTTTACTATAACTACTTTACCAACAGATGTTGATAATAATATATTTTTACTATAACTACTTTACCAACAGATGTTGATAATAATATATTTTTACTATAACTACTTTACCAACAGATGTTGATAATAATATATTTTTACTATAACTACTTTACCAACAGATGTTGATAATAATATATTTTTACTATAACTACTTTACCAACAGATGTTGATAATAATATATTTTTACTATAACTACTTTACCAACAGATGTTGATAATAATATATTTTTACTATAACTACTTTACCAACAGATGTTGATAATAATATATTTTTACTATAACTACTTTACCAACAGATGTTGATAATAATATATTTTACTATAACTACTTTACCAACAGATGTTGATAATATAATATATTTTACTATAACTACTTTACTATAACTACTTTACCAACAGATGTTGATAATAATATATTTTTATATAACTACTTTACCAACAGATGTTGATAATAATATATTTTTTTTACTATAACTTTACCAACAGATGTTGATAATAATATATTTTTACTATAACTACTTTACCAACAGATGTTGATAATAATATATATTTTACTATAACTACTTTACTACAACAGATGTTGATAATAATATATTTTTACTATAACTACTTTACCAACAGATGTTGATAATAATATATTTTTACTATAACTACTTTACCAACAGATGTTGATAATAATATATTTTTACTATAACTACTTTACCAACAGATGTTGATAATAATATATTTTTACTATAACTACTTTACCAACAGATGTTGATAATAATATATTTTTACTATAACTACTTTACCAACAGATGATGTTGATAATAATATATTTTTACTATAACTACTTTACCAACAGATGTTGATAATAATATATTTTTACTATAACTACTTTACCAACAGATGTTGATAATAATATATTTTTACTATAACTACTTTACCAACAGATGTTGATAATAATATATTTTACTATAACTACTTTACCAACAATATAGATACTTTGATGTTGATAATAATATATTTTTACTATAACTACTTTACCAACAGATGTTGATAATAATATATTTTTTACTATAACTACTTTACCAATAGATGTTAATAATAATATATTTTTTCTATAACTACTTTACCAACAGATGTTGATAACAATATATTTTTACTATAACTACGTTACCAACAGATCTTGATAATAATATATTTTTTAACTACTTTATAACTATTTTTACTATAACTACTTTACAAGATGTTGATAATAATATATTTTTACTATAACTACTTTACCAACAGATGTTGATAATAATATATTTTTACTATAACTACTTTACCAACAGATGTTGATAATAATATATTTTTACTATAACTACTTTACCAACAGATGTTGATAATAATATATTTTTACTATAACTACTTTACCAACAGATGTTGATAATAATATATTTTTACTATAACTACTTTACCAACAGATGTTGATAATAATAATATTTTTTACTACTATAACTACTTTACCAACAGATGTTGATAATAATATTTTTTTTACTATAACTACTTTACCAACAGATGTTGATAATAATATATTTTTTACTATAACTACTTTACCAACAGATGTTGATAATAATATATTTTACTATAACTACTTTACCAACAGATGTTGATAATAATATATTTTTACTATAACTACTTTACCAACAGATGTTGATAATAATATACCAACAGATGTTTTTTACTATAACTACTTTACCAACAGATGTTGATAATAATATATTTTTACTATAACTACTTTACCAACAGATGTTGATAATAATATATTTTTACTATAACTACTTTACCAACAGATGTTGATAATATATATTTTTACTATAACTACTTTACCAACAGATGTTGATAATAATATATTTTTACTATAACTACTTTACCAACAGATGTTGATAATAATATATTTTTACTATAACTACTTTACCAACAGATGTTGATAATAATATATTTTTACTATAACTACTTTACCAACAGATGTTGATAATAATATATTTTTACTATAACTACTTTACCAACAGATAACTACTTTACCAATAATAATATTTTTACTATAACTACTTTACCAACAGATGTTGATAATAATATGTTTTTACTATAACTACTTTACCAACAGATGTTGATAATAATATTTTTACTATAACTAATTTACTAACAGATGTTGATAACAATATATTTTTACTATAACTACTTTACCAACAGATGTTGATAATAATATATTTTTACTATAACTACTTTACCAACAGATGTTGATAATAATATATTTTTACTATAACTACTTTACCAACAGATGTTGATAATAATATATTTTTACTATAACTACTTTACCAACAGATGTTGATAATAATATATTTTTACTATAACTACTTTACCAACAGATGTTGATAATAATATATTTTTACTATAACTACTTTACCAACAGATGTTGATAATAATATATTTTTACTATAACTACTTTACCAACAGATGTTGATAATAATATATTTTTACTATAACTACTTTACCAACAGATGTTGATAATAATATATTTTTACTATAACTACTTTACCAACAGATGTTGATAATAATATATTTTTACTATAACTACTTTACCAACAGATGTTGATAATAATATATTTTACTATAACTACTTTACCAACAGATGTTGATAATAATATATTTTTACTATAACTACTTTACCAACAGATGTTGATAATAATATATTTTTACTATAACTACTTTACCAACAGATGTTGATAATAATATATTTTTACTATAACTACTTTACCAACAGATGTTGATAATAATATATTTTTACTATAACTACTTTACCAACAGATGTTGATAATAATATATTTTTACTATAACTACTTTACCAACAGATGTTGATAATAATATATTTTTACTATAACTACTTTACCAACAGATGTTGATAATAATATATTTTTTACTATAACTACTTTACCAACAGATGTTGATAATAATATATTTTTTACTATAACTACTTTACCAACAGATGTTGATAATAATATATTTTTACTATAACTACTTTACCAACAGATGTTGATAATAATATATTTTTTTACTATAACTACTTTACCAACAGATGTTGATAACAATATATTTTTACTATAACTACTTTACCAACAGATGTTGATAATAATATATTTTTTAACTACTTTACCAACAGATGTTGATAATAATATTTTTACTATAACTACTTTACCAACAGATGTTGATAATAATATATTTTTACTATAACTACTTTACCAACAGATGTTGATAATAATATATTTTTACTATAACTACTTTACCAACAGATGTTGATAATAATATATTTTTACTATAACTACTTTACCAACAGATGTTGATAATAATATATTTTTACTATAACTACTTTACCAACAGATGTTGATAATAATATATTTTTACTATAACTACTTTACCAACAGATGTTGATAATAATATATTTTTTATAACTACTTTACCAACAGATGTTGATAATAATATATTTTTACTATAACTACTTTACCAACAGATGTTGATAATAATATATTTTTACTATAACTACTTTACCAACAGATGTTGATAATAATATATATTTTACTATAACTACTTTACCAACAGATGTTGATAATAATATATTTTTACTATAACTACTTTACCAACAGATGTTGATAATAATATATTTTTACTATAACTACTTTACCAACAGATGTTGATAATAATATATTTTTACTATAACTACTTTACCAACAGATGTTGATAATAATATATTTTTACTATAACTACTTTACCAACAGATGTTGATAATAATATATTTTTACTATAACTACTTTACCAACAGATGTTGATAATAATATATTTTTACTATAACTACTTTACCAACAGATGTTGATAATAATATATTTTTACTATAACTACTTTACCAACAGATGTTGATAATAATATATTTTTACTATAACTACTTTACCAACAGATGTTGATAATAATATATTTTTACTATAACTACTTTACCAACAGATGTTGATAATAATATATTTTTACTATAACTACTTTACCAACAGATGTTGATAATAATATATTTTTACTATAACTACTTTACCAACAGATGTTGATAATAATATTTTTACTATAACTACTTTACCAACAGATGTTGATAATAATATATTTTTACTATAACTACTTTACCAACAGATGTTGATAATAATATATTTTTACTATAACTACTTTACCAACAGATGTTGATAATAATATATTTTTACTATAACTACTTTACCAACAGATGTTGATAATAATATATTTTTACTATAACTACTTTACCAACAGATGTTGATAATAATATATTTTTACTATAACTACTTTACCAACAGATGTTGATAATAATATATTTTTACTATAACTACTTTACCAACAGATGTTGATAATAATATATTTTTTACTATAACTACTTTACCAACAGATGTTGATAATAATATATTTTTACTATAACTACTTTACCAACAGATGTTGATTATAATATATTTTTACTATAACTACTTTACCAACAGATGTTGATAACAATATATTTTTACTATAACTACTTTACCAACAGATGTTGATAATAATATATTTTTTACTATAACTACTTTACCAACAGATGTTGATAATAATATATAATATATTTTTACTATAACTACTTTACCAACAGATGTTGATAATAATATATTTTTACTATAACTACTTTACCAACAGATGTTGATAATAATATATTTTACTATAACTACTTTACCAACAGATGTTGATAATAATATATTTTTACTATAACTACTTTACCAACAGATGTTGATAATAATATATTTTTACTATAACTACTTTACCAACAGATGTTGATAATAATATTTTTACTATAACTACTTTACCAACAGATGTTGATAATAATATATTTTTACTATAACTACTTTACCAACAGATGTTGATAATAATATATTTTTACTATAACTACTTTACCAACAGATGTTGATAATAATATATTTTTACTATAACTACTTTACCAACAGATGTTGATAATAATATATTTTTACTATAACTACTTTACCAACAGATGTTGATAATAATATATTTTTACTATAACTACTTTACCAACAGATGTTGATAATAATATATTTTTTACTATAACTACTTTACCAACAGATGTTGATAATAATATATTTTTACTATAACTACTTTACCAACAGATGTTGATAATAATATATTTTTACTATAACTACTTTACCAACAGATGTTGATAATAATATATTTTTACTATAACTACTTTACCAACAGATGTTGATAATAATATATTTTTACTATAACTACTTTACCAACAGATGTTGATAATAATATATTTTTACTATAACTACTTTACCAACAGATGTTGATAATAATATATTTTTACTATAACTACTTTACCAACAGATGTTGATAATAATATATTTTTACTATAACTACTTTACCAAAGATGTTGATAATAATATATTTTTACTATAACTACTTTTTACCAAGATGTTGATAATAATATATTTTTACTATAACTACTTTACCAACAGATGTTGATAATAATATATTTTTACTATAACTACTTTACCAACAGATGTTGATAATAATATATTTTTACTATAACTACTTTACCAACAGATGTTGATAATAATATATTTTTATAATAACTACTTTACCAACAGATGTTGATAATAATATATTTTTACTATAACTACTTTACCAACAGATGTTGATAATATATATATTTTACTATAACTACTTTACCAACAGATGTTGATAATAATATATTTTTACTATAACTACTTTACCAACAGATGTTGATAATAATATATTTTTACTATAACTACTTTACCAACAGATGTTGATAATAATATATTTTTTACTATAACTACTTTACCAACAGATGTTGATAATAATATATTTTTACTATAACTACTTTACCAACAGATGTTGATAATAATATATTTTTACTATAACTACTTTACCAACAGATGTTGATAATAATATATTTTTACTATAACTACTTTACCAACAGATGTTGATAATAATATATTTTTACTATAACTACTTTACCAACAGATGTTGATAATAATATATTTTTACTATAACTACTTTACCAACAGATGTTGATAATAATATATTTTTACTATAACTACTTTACCAACAGATGTTGATAATAATATATTTTTACTATAACTACTTTACCAACAGATGTTGATAATAATATATTTTTACTATAACTACTTTACCAACAGATGTTGATAATAATATATTTTTACTATAACTACTTTACCAACAGATGTTGATAATAATATATTTTTACTATAACTACTTTACCAACAGATGTTGATAATAATATATTTTTACTATAACTACTTTACCAACAGATGTTGATAATAATATATTTTTACTATAACTACTTTACCAACAGATGTTGATAATAATATATTTTTACTATAACTACTTTACCAACAGATGTTGATAATAATATATTTTTACTATAACTACTTTACCAACAGATGTTGATAATAATATATTTTACTATAACTACTTTACCAACAGATGTTGATAATAATATATTTTTACTATAACTACTTTACCAACAGATGTTGATAATAATATATTTTTACTATAACTACTTTACCAACAGATGTTGATAATAATATATTTTTACTATAACTACTTTACCAATAGAGATGTTGATAATAATATATTTTTACTATAACTACTTTACCAACAGATGTTGATAATAATATATTTTTACTATAACTACTTTACCAACAGATGTTGATAATAATATATTTTTACTATAACTACTTTACCAACAGATGTTGATAATAATATATTTTTACTATAACTACTTTACCAACAGATGTTGATAATAATATATTTTTACTATAACTACTTTACCAACAGATGTTGATAATAATATATTTTTACTATAACTACTTTACCAACAGATGTTGATAATAATATATTTTTACTATAACTACTTTACCAACAGATGTTGATAATAATATATTTTTACTATAACTACTTTACCAACAGATGTTGATAATAATATATTTTTACTATAACTACTTTACCAACAGATGTTGATAATAATATATTTTTTACTATAACTACTTTACCAACAGATGTTGATAATAATATATTTTTACTATAACTACTTTACCAACAGATGTTGATAATAATATATTTTTACTATAACTACTTTACCAACAGATGTTGATAATAATATATTTTTACTATAACTACTTTACCAACAGATGTTGATAATAATATATTTTTACTATAACTACTTTACCAACAGATGTTGATAATAATATATTTTTTACTATAACTACTTTACCAACAGATGTTGATAATAATATATTTTTACTATAACTACTTTACCAACAGATGTTGATAATAATATATTTTTACTATAACTACTTTACCAACAGATGTTGATAATAATATATTTTTACTATAACTACTTTACCAACAGATGTTGATAATAATATATTTTTACTATAACTACTTTACCAACAGATGTTGATAATAATATATTTTTACTATAACTACTTTACCAACAGATGTTGATAATAATATATTTTTACTATAACTACTTTACCAACAGATGTTGATAATAATATATTTTTACTATAACTACTTTACCAACAGATGTTGATAATAATATATTTTTACTATAACTACTTTACCAACAGATGTTGATAATAATATATTTTTACTATAACTACTTTACCAACAGATGTTGATAATAATATATTTTTACTATAACTACTTTACCAACAGATGTTGATAATAATATATTTTTACTATAACTACTTTACCAACAGATGTTGATAATAATATATTTTTACTATAACTACTTTACCAACAGATGTTGATAATAATATATTTTTACTATAACTACTTTACCAACAGATGTTGATAATAATATATTTTTACTATAACTACTTTACCAACAGATGTTGATAATAATATATTTTTACTATAACTACTTTACCAACAGATGTTGATAATAATATATTTTTACTATAACTACTTTACCAACAGATGTTGATAATAATATATTTTTACTATAACTACTTTACCAACAGATGTTGATAATAATATATTTTTACTATAACTACTTTACCAACAGATGTTGATAATAATATATTTTTACTATAACTACTTTACCAACAGATGTTGATAATAATATATTTTTACTATAACTACTTTACCAACAGATGTTGATAATAATATATTTTACTATAACTACTTTACCAACAGATGTTGATAATAATATATTTTTACTATAACTACTTTACCAACAGATGTTGATAATAATATATTTTTACTATAACTACTTTACCAACAGATGTTGATAATAATATATTTTTACTATAACTACTTTACCAACAGATGTTGATAATAATATATTTTTACTATAACTACTTTACCAACAGATGTTGATAATAATATATTTTTACTATAACTACTTTACCAACAGATGTTGATAATAATATATTTTTACTATAACTACTTTACCAACAGATGTTGATAATAATATATTTTTACTATAACTACTTTACCAACAGATGTTGATAATAATATATTTTTACTATAACTACTTTACCAACAGATGTTGATAATAATATATTTTTACTATAACTACTTTACCAACAGATGTTGATAATAATATATTTTACTATAACTACTTTACCAACAGATGTTGATAATAATATATTTTTACTATAACTACTTTACCAACAGATGTTGATAATAATATATTTTTACTATAACTACTTTACCAACAGATGTTGATAATAATATATTTTTACTATAACTACTTTACCAACAGATGTTGATAATAATATATTTTTACTATAACTACTTTACCAACAGATGTTGATAATAATATATTTTTACTATAACTACTTTACCAACAGATGTTGATAATAATATATTTTTACTATAACTACTTTACCAACAGATGTTGATAATAATATATTTTTACTATAACTACTTTACCAACAGATGTTGATAATAATATATTTTTACTATAACTACTTTACCAACAGATGTTGATAATAATATATTTTTACTATAACTACTTTACCAACAGATGTTGATAATAATATATTTTTACTATAACTACTTTACCAACAGATGTTGATAATAATATATTTTTACTATAACTACTTTACCAACAGATGTTGATAATAATATATTTTTACTATAACTACTTTACCAACAGATGTTGATAATAATATATTTTTACTATAACTACTTTACCAACAGATGTTGATAATAATATATTTTTACTATAACTACTTTACCAACAGATGTTGATAATAATATATTTTTACTATAACTACTTTACCAACAGATGTTGATAATAATATATTTTACTATAACTACTTTACCAACAGATGTTGATAATAATATATTTTTACTATAACTACTTTACCAACAGATGTTGATAATAATATATTTTTACTATAACTACTTTACCAACAGATGTTGATAATAATATATTTTTACTATAACTACTTTACCAACAGATGTTGATAATAATATATTTTTACTATAACTACTTTACCAACAGATGTTGATAATAATATATTTTTACTATAACTACTTTACCAACAGATGTTGATAATAATATATTTTTACTATAACTACTTTACCAACAGATGTTGATAATAATATATTTTTACTATAACTACTTTACCAACAGATGTTGATAATAATATATTTTTACTATAACTACTTTACCAACAGATGTTGATAATAATATATTTTTACTATAACTACTTTACCAACAGATGTTGATAATAATATATTTTTACTATAACTACTTTACCAACAGATGTTGATAATAATATATTTTTACTATAACTACTTTACCAACAGATGTTGATAATAATATATTTTTACTATAACTACTTTACCAACAGATGTTGATAATAATATATTTTTACTATAACTACTTTACCAACAGATGTTGATAATAATATATTTTTACTATAACTACTTTACCAACAGATGTTGATAATAATATATTTTTACTATAACTACTTTACCAACAGATGTTAATAATAATATATTTTTACTATAACTACTTTACCAACAGATGTTGATAATAATATATTTTTACTATAACTACTTTACCAACAGATGTTGATAATAATATATTTTTACTATAACTACTTTACCAACAGATGTTGATAATAATATATTTTTACTATAACTACTTTACCAACAGATGTTGATAATAATATATTTTTACTATAACTACTTTACCAACAGATGTTGATAATAATATATTTTTACTATAACTACTTTACCAACAGATGTTGATAATAATATATTTTTACTATAACTACTTTACCAACAGATGTTGATAATAATATATTTTTACTATAACTACTTTACCAACAGATGTTGATAATAATATATTTTACTATAACTACTTTACCAACAGATGTTGATAATAATATATTTTTACTATAACTACTTTACCAACAGATGTTGATAATAATATATTTTTACTATAACTACTTTACCAACAGATGTTGATAATAATATATTTTTACTATAACTACTTTAC
Organism: Tachypleus tridentatus; assembly: GCF_004210375.1. Taxonomy (NCBI): domain Eukaryota; kingdom Metazoa; phylum Arthropoda; class Merostomata; order Xiphosura; family Limulidae; genus Tachypleus; species Tachypleus tridentatus. Next base: position 123,239,195 of record NC_134828.1, on the reverse strand, counting down.
CAACAGATGTTGATAATAATATATTTTTACTATAACTACTTTACCAACAGATGTTGATAATAATATATTTTTACTATAACTACTTTACCAACAGATGTTGATAATAATATATTTTTACTATAACTACTTTACCAACAGATGTTGATAATAATATATTTTTACTATAACTACTTTACCAACAGATGTTGATAATAATATATTTTTACTATAACTACTTTACCAACAGATGTTGATAATAATATATTTTTACTATAACTACTTTACCAACAGATGTTGATAATAATATATTTTACTATAACTACTTTACCAACAGATGTTGATAATAATATATTTTTACTATAACTACTTTACCAACAGATGTTGATAATAATATATTTTTACTATAACTACTTTACCAACAGATGTTGATAATAATATATTTTTACTATAACTACTTTACCAACAGATGTTGATAATAATATATTTTTACTATAACTACTTTACCAACAGATGTTGATAATAATATATTTTTACTATAACTACTTTACCAACAGATGTTGATAATAATATATTTTTACTATAACTACTTTACCAACAGATGTTGATAATAATATATTTTTACTATAACTACTTTACCAACAGATGTTGATAATAATATATTTTTACTATAACTACTT
>NC_134828.1:123196129-123238039 GCF_004210375.1 Tachypleus tridentatus | reverse complement strand
CGCGGGTTCGAATCCCGGTCTCACCAAATATGTTCGCCCTCCCAGCCGTGGGGGCGTTATAATGTGATGGTCAATCCCACTATTCGTTGGTAAAAGAGTAGCCCAAGAGTCGGCGGTGGGTGGTGATGACTAGCTGCCTTCCCTCTAGTCTTCCACTGCTAAATTAGGGACGGCTAGCGCAGATAGCCATCGATTAGCTTTGTACGAAATTCAAAACAAACAAACAAAACAAACAATTTCCCTTAGCATATTTTCCACATCAAACTTATCCGATAACAGAATTTAGAACATTAATGGTACAAGTTCAAATGAGATAGTGCTGTCATCATGTATCTAAAGAGAAAATTACATAACGTTAATATACATATATTTAAAACGGTATAGATACTTTCGTAATTTGTATGTACTAGAACATATCGTAAAGAACGACCAACTTGGGCTGGGAGGGACAGAATACCGGAACTTATAATGTCATCTGTTATCTTGATAAAAGTAAAGGAATATATTATATAAAAACATATTCTTTTGTACAAATATTAACACACGGTAAAAACAAATTAAACATCTGATCACAACTAGAGGAATTTCTTTCGTTTTCTTGTTGTTGTTTTTGAGTCGGTAAAGCACCAAATTCCACGAGACCTTTGAGTGACATCATTTACATTGATTTTTTGGAGCTACAGTAGGTTAAAACATTATATAAACCTACTTTGGCTTATACACATGGTTCAAAATACCAATCTAGAAAATCTTTATCGACTGTACTGTCATACTTGTTAACATTTCTATCACTAGATGGCTCTGTAAACACAAAATATTCCAGTACACTGACAGCGATTTTTGGACAATACATACGGTAAATGCTTATGATAAATTTTGTAATGTTATAAAACAAAACAAAAAAAACAGCAAAAACAGTAAGGATAGATGGAGATGAAATTTAATACAAACAAATAAAACAAAATCACAGTACAAACAAGTGACAAATAATAAATGTTATCAAAATCGATATAATAAAATAATGTGTTGATAGTATGAGGTTCTTGAAATTACTTAATTACAAAGGAAAACGATTGCTTCTTTTGACCTTAAATTTTTCTGTCAAATTCTCATACGGAACTAGACCAAACTATCCCTTGTTCTCATACAAAACTAACCACAACCTCTTATGTTATCATACGAAACGAGAACAGATCCTCTCATGTTCTCAGATTAAACTAGACTAAATTATCCCATGTTCCCATATAAAAGTAATCCAGGTTATCTCATGGTCTCATACGAAACTTGACCAAATCCTCTTATTTTCTCATAGACCACATCATCTCATGTTCTCTTACGAAATTAGACCACTGAGAACGGTTATCACGATTAGAACATACCGCTGGTTATATGGATTAAAATATATTAAACAAGATATTTCTTAGAATTAGAAAATTCCACTGTTAACGATTCTTGACATTAGTACATACCACAAAGAATGTTTATCAGGATTAGAACATTTTAAGAAGTATGTTTCTCAGAGATATAATTGTGACATAGCTATGAAAGGAGATGTACATGCCAACAGAAACAACAGGGCGTGGTGATAATGTTTTATGCTCATGTCAACAGAAACAACAGGGTGTGGCGGTCATGTTTCGTTTACTTGTTTTAAATGAAAACCGTTTGATAATTTAGTTGTATCCTTTCTGCCGCCTCAGGGTCCGAAACCTGAATGTCAGCGTTATATGGAGTGGAGGATTATAAAGTTTCATAGATTCAAATTTAACAAAAGCGTAGCACTAGGTTAAAGTTCAAAACCATAACCTTATAGTATCAGTAAACATATACATACATTACAAAACAACTAAGGCAGACTTTATCTCATTAGAAAACATATATTATAAAAACAACTAAGGCAGACTTTATCTCATTAGGAAACATATATTATAAAAACAACTAAAGCAGACTTTATCTCATTTGGAACCAAGAGAAACAGTAATTGTATAACAAGTAATATACAGAGCCACTTGTTAAGATTCACAGAACCGTGTGCACTTGGACTAGCAGTCTTATAAATTATCTAATTCTAACCAGCAGGAGAGAATTCCATATCGGCTGCGTTCGTTCGTGTTAGGCCTAGAGTAAACCTTCGAAAGTAGTTATTTATCAAAGTATTATGTAAAATGTTTAGATAAACATTGAAAAACATTAGAAACACAGGTTACTTCTCTCTCCAGTATTCTTACTTACATAGTACATACGGAACTTAAAATTTATTTTACTCACGAACCAAAATATAAAATTCAATCACATTTCATGTCTAACCAAACTTACATCTCTGTTTAAATTACTTAGGTCCAGTTTAACCAAGAAGAGATTACTGAAGCCGATCACAGCAATCCAGGTAACGTAACGATGACTTATAGGAGTTAAAGAATGTAAAAGTTTGATGTCACGTGCAGGTGAATGTCTCGTGGTTGACATGGAAAATCTTGAATTATGGACAAAACCCCCAGCACCTGCAGCCGAATGGTCGATTTTTCGTGGAGAGATTACTATTGATGTTGTCAGTATTGTCCCCACCCTGTTTTATAATTAATAAGTAATGTGGCGAGGTTCAGTAATTACCAAGTACACGTTTCCTGTTGTGATAACAGAGATCGAAACCAAGATGATTAGTGAGGGCGGATGCCTCGTCATCGAATCCTTTATTCACGTGAACCTATGGTGAGCGATCATTTTTGTTCACCTAAAAGAAAATAAATTATATTTGGTGTTATATCTGAACAGAAGAATATCTGTATACAGAACTTGTTGATGTATTAAGATACTCAAGCTTAAACATGGCTACCAAGTGTTACTGTGAGTTACAACTTGTCTTGGTATTTGTGTTCGGTTTTTATTATCTTTTATGATTATTCACGCCCATCAGAGGGTCAGCGGCAAGTTTACTAAACCTATAATGCTAAAAAGTAGTAGCTCGTTGTGGCTTTCTTCTTGAACGAAAACACACACACGATTATTACCCATGCTTATGTAATGGTTTAAATATCTTAAAATAGTATTAATATATTTCCCATGCTTATACCAGAGGTATTAAATATCATTAAATAGTGTTAACATTATGTTACATTTTCAACTAAATGGTTCATTAATATAAGTAAATGAAATAACCAGGTGGTCATTCAGGATAACCTTTATGTATCACAAGTTGAAATGAAATTAATTCAATGGGAACATGTAACAGGAATACAAGAAGGCCATAAAATTATTCTTAAATAGTCGAACTTCATCTTTAAATCTGAGTAATTTTATCATATTACTTTATTATTCATCTTGACCTTTGACTTCCATATTTCAAATCATTCTCATATTGTATTGGTTAAAGATGTTGGTATGTTTCAAGAAGTACTGTATAAATAAGTGTTTGTATTAAAAACGCCCCATTCACTTCCCAGCGGCTCAATGGTAAGTCTAAAGACTAACAACCGAATTTCGATATCCACGATGAACACATCAGGGACAGCCCATTGTGTAACTTTTGGATCATCTAAAAGAAAAAGTGGGTTTGCATTATGGTAAAATACGAGAAATCCCTACCTTTTTAACTTTCAGACATCAGGTGAAAGAAAGCTGTTGTCTAGATGATACATTTCCAAACATTAGGTGGAAGAAAGCTGTTGTCTAGATGATAAAGTTCCAGACATCAGGTGGAAGAAAACTGTTGTCTAGATGATAAAGTTCCAGACATCAGGTGGAAGAAAACTGTTGTCTAGATGATAAAGTTCCAGACATCAGGTGGAAGAACATTCTTCCTTTTCTTTGTTGCCATGGTGCTAGCTAGGCTATGTAGTCTCGCATATATAAATACAGTGAAATGGTTCATATGCAAAAACGGCTCGTTTGGGTTGAGAAAATATTTTACATAGAAGAGCGAACAACGTTTCGACCTTCTTCGGTCATCGTCAGGTTCATAAAGAAAGAGTCAGCTTCCGGTCAGTTACCTCTTTCTTTGTGAACCTGACGATGACCGAAGAAGGTCGAAACGTTGTTCGCTCTTCTATGTAAAATATTTTCTCAACCCAAACGAGCCGTTTTTGGATATAAATTTCTCAACAAGTGGGTTTCTCGACATCACTGAGTAAAATGGTTCGAAGTAAGTTGGGTTGGAATACTTAACTAGATATACTAGGTCTCTTGTAATAACGAGGAGGTTCTGAAATTGGCTGTTTTCAACCAACAGCTGTCGAAATGAAATCACAACAAAACGATTTGAAGAAGATGATACTGATTTTCAAATACTGTCGTTAAATGGAGAACAGTAGCATCTCGTCCGCCTCTGTAACCTTCTCTCTTTCTCTTGATATATATATATGTGTGTGTGTGTGTATTGTAACCATAGTTTCTGTATATATATATATACACACACATAAACAAAATCTACAATTTATACATCTACATGAAAAGTATACCATGGATACATACATGAGAACTTCTTCTGGTTATCTACATCCACATCACTTAAGATAGATACAGTTCTGGTCAAATGGGTTTATATTTTATAACCAATAAGATCATTGTTACTGAGATAGAATACAAATATATTTGGCACTGTCAAACCAATAAATGCATTTTATATTAAACATACACTTATGTAGTTTGTATAAGGAAACAAGTTCATGGACAATTTATCAGAACAGTAAACAATTTTATCAGTCACCTATCACAACAAAACCAAAATATATACAATAACAACATTTAACATTTTAAACATTTAGTACTTGTATGGGCCTCATATTAACCTCCGCAAGGCGACGTCTCATACTGTCGATTAGGTTCTTGATGTAATCCACCGTGATTTCATCCCAACTTATCTCTAGAATATCCTGCAACTCGGCTACACTACAGTAGCTAGTTTAAAATCGTGGTTAACAACTGTCCGATTCAGTTCTACCCAACAGTTCTCAATGGACTTACAACCTGGAGACTTCGGTGGCCACGTCAATCTCGTAACGTCCTCTTGGTAGAGATAGTCCTGTACAATACGCACACTGTGGGCAGTGGTACTGTTATCCTGGAAAGCAAAGTTATTGTTAAACCTTGTTATAGCATATGGCAAATGTATCGTTTCCATGTGATGCCTGTAGGAAGCGCCACTGATGCTTCTCTGGAGGATATGAAGAGTAGTTTTTTCAACACGATGAATAGATGTCTAAATATGTACTACACTGTCTCCTGTATGCTTTCCTGAGATACAGTCTTCCCTCAGACAAATGATGAACACAAATCTTATCATCAGGTTTAATAAACATGTAACACGACTCAACTGTTAACTATAACTTGGCATGCTGTCTTATCCCTCGGTGGTCTCAGCAGATAACCTGATGTGGCTTTGCTATAAGAAAACACACACGCTGCCTTACCTAAGTAACGTGGTTAGTTCTAGTTAATATTGGTTTGCAGTTAACCCTTCTTGCAAAATGACCTTGTCTAGACGAACAAATGCTCAAAACAACTTATGAAGACCAGAATAACAACACATACATGTTTGTTTGATCATACTTACCTTCTGTGTTACTACTTGGGCATTTACTCTAGACAATAACGTTAATATAAAAGAGTGTGGAAACATTTTGTCCAAGCAAGACTCTACATGGTTCTGGCTCTTTAAAGAATAACATGTAGCTTTCCACACACACACAGCCATGTAAATACAAATCCACGTGCTATAAACCATATATCTTGTGCTCAGAATCCTTGCTAACTAAAACATTGTTTTAAAGACGACAGACCAGTACGCCAGTGTTACTAACCACAACTTGTCACTCTAGCTGTGATCACAACCTGTGGCTCAGTGTACCAATGATAACATTTATTACAGTGTTGTCTCAAGATGAAGCAAGTGTAAGTATAGAATAAAATGGACAACATCCAAAAGTTGGGTTTTTACTATACCCAGGTCAGAAAATATAAAATAGTCATTCTTTTTAAGGCTGGGTCTTTGCAGGTTTCGTTTCAAAGAGTAAATTGTTTGGATCCTCGTCACGCTCGTTCGTTACTTAATGGATTTAAACACTTCTAAACTGTCTCGTGAACATTATCATCTGGTGAAGGTAAAGAGTGTTAGCCAAGCCTCCTTACAGTAACTTTGTTAAACGAGAATTTCTGCTAAAGTGAAACTTATAATCTATAGAAACCACAACACTGTACAATATTAGAACGTTCCGTTCGTCATGGCTGGTTTAACGAGACTAGTGCCTGGCTGGTTTAATGTGACTAGTTTGATGAGACCAGTGCATGGCTAGGTTGAGCCATTATTTCCTACAGCAGATCATTAGCAGATACGTTTCTCGAACGACCTGAACAAGGTAGTGTATTCAGTTCTGTCAACCGTGAGAGACATATACTGTCCATCTCCCACTGAGCTGCCGCCAGTTATGGAGCCTAAGGTAGCAGATAGCATCTCTTGTACAGCCATATCTTAGGTAACAGATAGCATCTCTCTTCAAATCAATGTTCTAGTCTAAAACAGTGTTCTAACCTAAATCAATGTTTTAACCCAAAACAATGTTCTAGTCTGAAACAGCATTCTAACTTAAAACAATGTGAATATATAATATTTCGGTTTCCTTATTTGAATGAGGATAGTCCACGATCCACAGACAAGGACCACCTGGTAAGTCCCTCCTACAGCCGGGAGGGATCTGTCTCCAACTTACCTCAGTGACTGATTGAACAGGACAGTTACCATCTTCTCTGACCAATCACCGTACACCGACAACTGAAGCTGTGTTAAGTGTTTCACAGCAGGTTGTCTGTGGGCGGGAAGTGGCGGAAGTTACCGGTGGGCATCCATACTTCAGCTGGTACTTCGTACACGCCGCGGTGGTCGAGATGTTGGTGCCGTCAGACACGATGGCAGCCCAGTCCAAGCTGCTATATCATTTGAACAAGTTCTACGGAGAGAGGGTACAGGCCCGCAAAGTGGCCGTCGCGAAAACAGTCAAAGACGTCTGTAAAGTCGTGCAAGACGTGTTGAAGGAGGTGGAAGTACAGGAACCACGGTTTATCTCGTCGCTCAACGAATGTAACAGCAGATTCGACGGCTTAGAGGTGCTTTCACCGACCGAGTTCCAAGTGATCCTTTACCTCAACCAGATGGGGGTGTTCAACTTCGTAGACGACGGATCTTTACCTGGTTGTGCCGTCTTAAAGCTCAGTGACGGCCGCAAGCGTTCTATGTCACTCTGGGTAGAGTTCATCACGGCCTCGGGCTATCTCTCTGCTCGGAAGATTCGCAGCCGTTTTCAAACGCTCGTGGCTCAAGCGTGCGACAAGAGCAATTACAGAGACGAGGTCAAGATGGTCGCCGACACCACGGAGGTCAAACTGAGAATCAGAGAACGCTATGTTGTGCAGATCACACCGGCGTTCCGCTGCAGCGGACTCTGGCCGCGGTCTGCAGCCCACTGGCCAAACCACACATCCCTTGGCCTACTCCCAACCTGGTGGCAGAAGTGAAGGCCGAAGGATTCGATTTATTGTCCAAGGACTGCATATTTTTTACAGGGTAAACAGTCTTCAATGGAAGGTGACGCCTGGTTGTTACACTTCATGGAAGCCGAGAAGACCCTGCTGAGTGGAGGCTGTCGGAAGAAGTGCCTCAGTATCCTGAAGACGATGAGGGATCGTCACCTGGACCTGCCGGGCAATCCTGTCACGAGCTACCATTTGAAGACTCTGCTACTGTACGAGTGTGAGAAGCACCCCCGGGAGCTGGAATGGGACGAGGCCTGTCTAGGTGACCGGCTCAACGGTATTCTGTTACAGATGATTTCGTGTCTCCAGTGTCGCCGCTGTCCACACTACTTCCTACCCCAGCTGGACCTCTTCAAAGGGAAGTCACCCAGCTCCCTAGAGAACGCAGCCAAGCAATGCTGGCGTTTGGCCCGAGAACTATTGACCAATCCTCGGTCATTAGAAAAGTTGTGACAACGTTTAATGAATAAAAACAGCTTTTCTAGAGTTTACGCGTTCTGACCACGAGCAGAACCACGGGAGTTATCGTGAGAAGGTCTGACAGAATCATGGAAAATGTTACGATAAGGTCAGAAACCCACCGTATATCCTATATAACCTAAAACACGTTAACTGTGTCGTGTAAGATTAAGTAAACAAAAGCGAGCATTAGTGGTGGTTCTGTTCTGTAAACATTAGAAACTGTAAATACGTATGAATAAGTTATCAATACTATATATATTATCTGTATACTGAATCTGAATATTATACATGTACATTTTTATCATGTAAAATAAATATTAGAGACACAACAACTGTAGGTTAAACCTGAGTGTTTTTAAAGTAGATCTTCATAACGTACAGTAAATATTACAGGAGACACAAGAACAGTAGGTTAAACCTGAATGTTTTAAAAGTAGATCTTCATAACGTACAGTCAATATTACAGGAGACACAAGAACAGTAGATTAAACCTGAGTGTTGTTAAAGTCGTTTTTTTATAACGTGCAATAAATATTAGAGGAGATACAAGAACTGTAGGTTAAACCTGAATGTTTTTAAATTAGATTTTCATAACGTGCAGTAAATACTAGAGGAGACACAAGAACTGTAGGCTAAATCTGATAATTCTTAAAAACTAAAAGAAAGCTGCATCTAGCTAAATTTCTCTGTTCTAAACTTTGTTTCGACAACCAAGTACAGATGCATGTTTGTAATCAAATTACATAACCCTAATGAAATACACAATATCATAAGGGTGGTGTTTGATGTCGGAAGTGAGACCCGAAGCTCCAACAGTCATACTTTGCTTATGAAAGACATTATAGCTACCTGACTAGTAAGGGGTGAGCTGACAGAAAATTGTTAAAATAACTGATTTTTTTAGTTGTTTAAGTATTTAGAAAGGATTAACTACTGATAAAACGCATTTCAAATGTATGATTGGATTGAATTAGTTGAACGATGGACACACTCACTTTGAGGTTGCATTATTATAAACCATCAGGTGTTGTAATGTTTTCCCTCTCATTCCTTACCTTGTTTCCTTACTTTTGATGGTACTACTTCCTTTTTTTTTACACTTGTCTTATAGTTTTCTTGATATTGAGTCTCAAGAGTGACTGTGCTCTAGGCCTTTCCTCTTAAAGCTTTTCTTATATTTTCTCTCGACATTTCTTGGCTCTGATCAATATCTTTGCTGTAGTTTTCTTCCATCTAGCCAGTGTGGCAGCTTTTGTTTTGGATGGATTGATAGCTAAGGTTTATTTCACATATTCAACATTATTATTTCTAAACTCAACTATATTCTTACAGTAATAATCTCTTTATCGGAGTAAAGACTTTTCAAGGTTATCAACATACGATTTTTGATGACGAGAAACCCACTTGATATAAAAATGTATCTCAGAACGGTTGTTATGAGTATTAACACTTTTATTGATAAGGAGAGAACACGTTTCGACCTTCCTAAGTCATCTTCAGGTTAACAAGGAGAGAATTTGAATGTGATCATTGACGGACACATGTCTCAGGGACGAGAGTATAAACGGGTACGGGATTGTAGGGGGCGTTGCAGGTGGATGTTAGGTTATTAATTAGTATAGATATAAGGGTGTTCCTCTATATTGGTTTCAGTTGCTGTATAAGTAGAACTTCTTTGATTTTGCGTTTGTTTATATTTGTTTCCTTACTTAATATCTGGGTGTTTTCTATGGTTGTGTTCTGTTTATTTGATTTGAAATGTTCAAAAACGTGTGAAGGTGTTTTTTTTTGTTATTTGAATCTAGTTTCCATTTTTCTGCTTGTTTCTTCAACGGTCATATTCAAATTCTCTCTTCCTTAACCCGAAGATGACCTATGAAGGTCGAAACGTTATTCTCTCCTTATTAATAATAGTGTTAATACTAATAACAGCTGTTCTGAGATACAAACATACGATTTTATTCCTTTCTGAAGTTTTATTTCCTTGAAAGACGTATTTTAAAATCTCACTGTTTCAGGTACGACCTTAGATGTCAGTATAACATACTTAGTTTTTAAAAAAATACATAGGTAAATTTGGCAACTTACATTTTTTTTAATGTTCGTTCCAGAGCACTCGAGCAAAGTCGTGTCAGATTTCGACAGTGAAAGCGTTCATCCTCACGTAAGAGATTCACGTGTTAGGGACCAACTGCAATGGTAAAATTGCTTTGCCTAACACAGAATTCTCGAGTCAGATGTAAAGAGACGAAAACTTCGCTTTCAAAGGTTAGACTATAGATAGAACTTAGATCTAGATAATCTACTTGGTACACAATTTTTCAACTCGCTGATACAGCTACAGGCTCATTGCGTAATGCGTGCTCATAAGCAATCGTTCACCGGTACGTGAAATGAGGACAAGTTATTATTGACAACTTGTCAATTGAGCGTGCTTGTAATCATAGAATATGGATACTAGTATGATGTTAACTAGTTATTAGCATTACAAACTATTTATTGTTATTACCGCGGTTATAAGTAAACTAAGAATAATACTTTTAACCATATAGTGTAATTTAATCTGGCATATTTATATTTGCATAAAATGAAGACTAAATAGAGATATGCCTTTCAAACATCGTCAGTCAGTGAGTCAGATTGACACATTTGTAGATTTGATTAATTTTTTTTTTTACCCTGGCGATTTTCCGAAGTACTTCGGTGACTTGTTACTCTACATTTGGTTTGTTTACTAGTGAACAATGTTTACAGAGTCTTGTTTACATGCTAGTGCATGTGTTTAAGACTTTAATTTGTACTGTACATATTGCACGTTCGTCTTAAATTGTTCTAAAATACATTCCTACTGACTAATTCTAAAATATATTTTGTTAACCACTTTTAAAATGTATCTTGATTAATTAGTTCAAACATATCCAGGGGCGTAGATCATGGGGGGATGGGGTATACATCCCCTCCTTCATTTTAGGTGGGGGGTATGGTGCATACAATCATCCCCCCTACAGTTTGGTCTGTTGAATTGTTTTATCGCATCACAGGCCTACAAATTGTGTGTTTGTTCTTGTGATTCTCGTTTTCTTACCAATCGAATTACATAATTAGGCCTAGATGTAGGCTTTTTCAGTAGCCGAAATGTATATCTTTCATATAGGCGTGCTTCTAAGCTTTTCGATGTAAGAGATAGTTCGTAAGTATCAGTCAGTAGGCCTAAGTATACATGCAAGTATCGTGGCAACAAGATTATTCTGTGACTGCATGGTTACAGCTTTAAGGTTCACGTAATCAGAGATTACCAATTTGCAAATTAAACAGTCCACATAAGTGGTTGCAAAAATCATCCCCCCATCGGGTGTAAAAAATCTATGCCCCTGAACATATCTGTACAAACTTGTTGAAAACATATTCGTCAAACTAGTTCAAAACATATGTCAATTAATTTGTAGTGATATATTTTGACAAGTTAACTGACACATATTTTAAACTAGTTTGTACAGATATGTTTTGAACTAGTTAGAACTATTAGTTATTTGTACTAATTAATTATATATACATATATCTAATAACTGGTCCTAAATTTATACATGCAATTTCCTTTCTTAATTTTTCTATTACTTCTCTCTGGCCAGAGATGGGAATGATAATTAACAAACTAGAAGATGGTTAATTCTTTAATTAATTAAGTTCTGATAATTTATACCTTCATAAGATAGTTAGGTTGTTTTTCTAACGAGATGCACGCACACCAGTTAAATTCTCGTTTTAAAACACACACGCCGCGATCATGACTGCCTGCCAGCATTGGAAGAAGCACATTCAGGTTTCACGTGCACTGCACAAGCAACGATTGTCTAAAGCGTCGATATGAATACCTCAGGCATACTCATTGTCGCAGCATGTGCACGAAAATATTCGCTGTAATTTAACCACAATAAACTAAAGTTCAAAATACGTAAACAAACAGCGTTCTGGGATGGTTTCAAGAACACTAAACAGATATAGTCCCATAAATAAGGGTTAATGTAGATAGATATAGTCCTAGAAATAAGGGTTAATGTAGATAGATATAGTCACAGAAATAAGGGTTAATGTAGATAGATATAGTCTCAGAAATAAGGGTCAATGTTGTTGTTTGAATAGTTTTTTATGTGGAAGAAACACCAGACAAGTTTGGATTTAAAACCTGTTTGCTCGAAATACGCTTCTCAAACTTTCACGTTTCGTTCTTTAAATATTTAATAGAAACTTGTATATGGGTCAAGGGTAAGATTAGTTTCATATCGTTATTGACTTGAAGACAATTCGAGGAAGTAGAAACTCAGTAGTGATACATAAATGTTAGACATTATGTACGTTTCGTTAACCGTCAGATAACTACTTTGTTTTTCAATTTTGGACAAAGCTACACGACAGATATCGGGCTAGCCGTCCCTATTTTAGCCATTAACGACTCTTGGTCTACTGTTTCTCTAACCAATAGGGAGATTGGCCGTCTCGTTATAACGCTCTTACGGTTGAAAAGGCAAGCGTGTTCTAAAAGACGGGGATTCGAACTTGTAACTTTCAGAGTGCGAGCCAAGCACCCTAATCACCTGACCATGCTGGGCAATCAATTAACTCCATAAAAAATATCGAACATACCAATCCTTGTGGCTTCGTTCAGTTAGTCAGGGTCTTACTTTATTTGAATTAGTTAAGTATGAGAAGATCACAGGTAACTATAATTAATCAATACGTTTAATCTCTCACTTTCTGACATGAGTTGTTTGTTTTAACATAAACGCTTAATGACTTCTTCCTTTAAACCTCGGTTACCACATAACACGTTAGTTTTAGCTGAGCTAAAAAAACACGAATAATAACGACCAGAAGGGTAAGAAAAGCTGATAACACGACGACTTGAAACTAGTGCTATAACCAGAAGCTCGACATTTCACACAACGGTTTGAAATCAGTATTGTAACCAGAAATTTAGACAAATAACACAACGGTTTCAAACCAGTACTGTAATCAGAAATGTAGACATGTAATAAAACGGTTTTGGAACCAGTACTGTAATCACAAGACTAGACATATAACACAATGTAATGACGAGAAACCCATCTGAATTAAAAATGTATCTCAGAACGGCTGGTATGGATGTTAACACTTTTACTAATAAAGCTGAGAACAATGTTTCGACCTTCTAATTAGAACATCTTCACATTAACAAAGAGTTTGCAACTAATCGTTGCCGGGCATATGTCTTAGGTTCGAGAGTTTAAAAGCGTACAGGATAGTAGGGGGTGTTGCAGTTACATTGTCAGGTTATTAAAGAAAAAACGTTGAAAAATTATACGCACACAAGTAGATGAATAACAAATAAATGATAATAATTCCCAAGATACAACAAACTACAAAACCATATACTGTTACATACCATGTATTCCAGACATCAACGAAAAAATAACCAACATTTGGAAAAAACTTATAACAAAATACAACATTCCAGTAAACACCAAATTTATTCAAAAATCAGGTACAAAACTAAAGTCCATACTGTGTAAAAACTACACTGACAAACACAACACCAACATAATTTATAAAATACAATGCAACAACTGCCACGACTTCTATGTTGGAGAAAGAACCAGAAAAATGGAAACTAAATACAAAGAACACACAAAACACCTTCATATGTTTTTGAACACTGCAAATCAAATAAACACAACATAACCATAGAAAACACCCAGATACTAAGTAGGGAAACAAATATAAACAAAGGCAAAATCAAAGAAGCCCTACTTATACAACAAAACCAAAATTAAACCAATATAAAGGAACACTACATACTTGTACTGATTGATAACCTAACATCCACCTCCAACGCCCCCTACAATCCCGTACACCTTTATACTCTTGTCTTTAAGACGTGCCCGGCGACGGTTAGTTGCAAACTCTTTTTTTTGTTAACCCGAAGATAACCTAAGAAGGTCGAAACGAACGTTGTTCTCTGCTTTATTAGTAAAAGTGTTAATACCCATACCAACCGTCCTGAGACACGTACAACACAATGGTTACAAACTAGTACAGCAATGAGGAAGATAGACATATAACACAATAGTTTGAAACCAGTATTGTAATCAAAAGACTATATATATATAACACAACGGTTTGAAACCAGTACTGTAACCAGAAGGTGAGATTTATAACACAAAGGTTTTAAACCAGTAATATGATCAGAAGGCTAGACATATTACACAACGGTTTGAAACCAGTATTGTAATCACAAGACTAGACATACAACACGATGATCTGAAACCAGTATTGAATTCATAATACTAGACATATAACACGATGGTTTGAAACCAGTATTGTAACCAGAACGTTAATACAATGTTATTGTATGTTATGAGTTTAATACGTACAGTGACGAATTATTAATTGTTACACATATTGTTCAAGACTGTGGGTGTGTTTATAATTTATACATGTTAATAGTTGTTAGTTTTTAATCTACACGTCACAGTGCATACAGTTAAAAGGACTTATGAGTAGATTTATCATCTTGTTTGCCACTTTATCTTTTTACTTCGGCCCGGCATGGCCAAGTGTGTTAAGGCGTTCGACTCCTAATCTGAGGGTCGCGGGTTCGCATCTCCGGCGCGCCAAACATTCTCGCCCTTTCAGCCGTGGGTGCATTATAATGTGACGGTCAATTCCACTATTCGTTGGTAAAAGAGTAGCCCAAGAGTTGGCGGTGGGTGGTAATGACTAGCTGCCTTCCCTCTAGTCTTACACTGCTAAATTAGGGACGGCTAGCACAAATAGCCCTCGAGTAGTTTTGTGCGAAGTTCAAAAAACAAAACTTTTTAGTTTTACTTATATTAAAATAATGCTTCTACGAATCAATCGATATGGGAGCAATTAGTAGTGTAGTTTCGTATTAGCGTCTAATTTGGTGTTAGGCCTATCGGGAAATATTTATTATTTAAACTTCAAGTAAAAAAAAACATATATCTTAAGTTAAAAAAAACGAAAACTTATTATATATAAATTACACCGATGTATATATATATATATCGGTTCAGTTTAGAAGTCAAAACCGTTCAATAACGCAACTGATATGAAAATAATCAAGCTACGAAGCATAAAATGTAGAGAACCCTTACAGCCAAATTTGTATGACATACATAATTATAAAACACACATACACAAAACACAACATGGTGTAATTTTGGAGTCCGCCGCTAAGATAGCGGTAAGTTTTCTAATTTACAACCCTAAAATTAGGGGTTCGATTACCTACGGTGTATACTACAGAAAACCCAGTGTGGCTTTACTATAAGAAAAACACAAACACAGTGGTTTCGGACAAGTGGACGTCTTCACTTTAAGCAGAATCAAAAGCGAGATATATTCAAGTACAGCGCTACCTAATGGCAAATTAACGAAGCATAACTATGTCACTTGTTTGTGTAAAAGTATCTTGTTTTCATTATAAAATATTTGCAAAGCGTTGGCTTGAGCGGCTCCATTATGACAGATGTGTACAAAACAAAAATAATTTTAGTGTAACGACTATGTAAAAAGCTTTTACAAACAGACGTAAAACTAAAACAAGTGATAACATTCAATACATGTATTTCATGGGTTTGGAGGTCAAACTGTACCTTCTTTATCAAGAGAACTTGCGTATACGGACAGCTTCCAGATGTCGCTGTTATCAACCACAGCTAGCAACCACAGACGAAAAGTGATTTTGTCCAGGTCTTACATACCGCGGCATTCTGTGTTGCGATAAAGTCGGAAAATGGGTTTTAGGTAGAAAATAACGGTCTCTAGACACCAGACAGAAGAGCTAATGTTTTTATCCTAGAAGACAACAACAACTTAAACAATTTCATCATCTTGGAAATCCATCTAACTACACAAACAGTATGTTAAAACAGTCTCAACAGCCACTCTAACTATACAAACAGAACGTTAAAACAGTCTTAACAACCCATCTAACTATACAAACCTTACGTTAAAACAGTCTCCACAACCCCTCTAACTATACACACCGAACGTTAAAAGAGTCTCGACAACCCATCTAACTATACATACAGTATGTTAAAACAGTCTGATAACCCATAGAACTACACAAACAGAACTTTAAAACAGTCTTATAACACATCTACCTATACATACAGTACGTTAAAACAGTCTCGATAGCCCATCTAACAATGCATACAGTACGTTAAAATGGTCTGTTAACCCATAGAACTACATAAATAGAGCCTTAAAACAGTCTTATAACTCATCTAACCATACAAACAGAACGTTAAAACAGTCTCGACAACCCATCTAATTATACAAATAGAACGTTAAAACAGTCTCGACAACCCATCTAATTAAACATACAGTATTTTAAAACAGTCTGATAACCCATCTAACTATACAAACAGAACGTTAAAACAGTTTCAACAACCTATCTAACTAAACATACAGTATTTTAAAACAGTCTGATAACCCACCTAGCTATACAAACAGAACGTTAAAACAGTCGAGACAACCCATTTAACCTATTACTAACTTTGATATTTTATGTAAGACATGCTAGTTACCTATCACTAACTTTGATATTTTATGTAAGACATGCTAGTTACCTATCACTAACTTTGATATTTTATGTAAGACATGCTAGTTACCAAAATTAATTCTTCAGCCGTTTATTTGATGCTTGTATGATATACAGTCTTATAATACTTTTAAAACACACCGCCCAGTCCAAAGGGTAAATAGCCAAAGGAAGAGACATTGTCCACACTAAAGAGAGAAAATATTTAAAAACACAAAATCAAGCCTAGATAGAAAGTCCAAGAGTAAACATGCCAGAGACATAGTAGTGGACAAAACTTACAGATTCAAGCCTATAGTGAATGTACTTGTTATTGAGAACACTAACAGATTCAAGTCTATAGTGAATGTACTTGTTGAGAACACTAACAGATTCAAGTTTACAGTAAATGTACTTGTTGTTGAGAACACTAACAGATTCAAGTTTACAGTAAATGTACTTGTTGTTGAGAACACTAACAGATTCAAGTTTACAGTAAATGTATTTGTTGTTGAGAACACTAACAGATTCAAGTTTACAGTAAATGTACTTGTTGTTGAGAACACTAACAGATTCAAGTTTACACATAAATGTACTTGTTGCTGAGAACACTAACAGATTCAAGTCTATAGTAAATGTACTTGTTGTTGAGAACACTGATAGATTCAAGTTTACAGTAAATGTACTTGTTGTTGAGAACACTGACAGATTCAAGTTTACAGTAAATGTACTTGTTCTTGAGAACACTAACAGATTCAAGTTTACAGTAAATGTACTTGTTGTTGAGAACACTAACAGATTCAAGTTTACAGTAAATGTACTTGTTGTTGAGAACACTAACAGATTCAAGTCCATAGTAAATGTACTTGTTGTTGAGAACACTAACAGATTCAAGTCTATAGTAAATGTACTTGTTGTTGAGAACACTGACAGATTCAAGTTTACAGTAAATGTACTTGTTGTTGAGAACACTGACAGATTCAAGTTTACAGTAAATGTACTTGTTGTTGAGAACACTGACAGATTCAAGTTTACAGTAAATGTACTTGTTGTTGAGAACACTAACAGATCCAAGTCTATAGTAAATGTACTTGTTGTTGAGAACACTAACAGATTCAAGTCTATAGTAAATGTACTTGTTGTTGAGAACACTAACAGATTCAAGTCTATAGTAAATTTACTTGTTGTTGAGAACACTGACAGATTCAAGTTTACAGTAAATGTACTTGTTGTTGAGAACACTAACAGATTCAAGTCTATAATAAATGTACTTGTTGTTGAGAACACTAACAGATTCAAGTCTATAGTAAATGTACTTGTTGTTGAGAACACTAACAGATTCAAGTCTATAGTAAATGTACTTGTTGTTGAGAACACTAACAGATTCAAGTCTATAGTAAATGTACTTGTTGTTGAAAACACTAACAGATTCAAGTCTATAGTAAATGTACTTGTTGTTGAGAACACTGACAGATTCAAGTCTACAGTAAATGTACTAGTTGTTGAGAATTGAGAACACTAACAGATTCAAGTCTATAGTAAATGTACTAGTTGTTGAGAACACTAACAGATTCAAGTTTACAGTAAATGTACTTGTTGTTGAGAACACTAACAGATTCAAGTTTACAGTGAATGTACTTGTTGTTGAGAACACTGACAGATTCAAGTTTACAGTAAATGTACTGGTTGTTGAGAACACTAACAGATTCAAGTTTACAGTGAATGTACTTGTTGTTGAGAACACTGACAGATTCAAGTTTACAGTAAATGTACTGGTTGTTGAGAACACTAACAGATTCAAGTCTACAGTAAATGTACTTGTTGTTGAGAACACTAACAGATTCAAGTTTACAGTAAATGTACTTGTTGTTGAGAACACTAACAGATTCAAGTTTACAGTAAATGTACTTGTTGTTGAGAACACTAACAGATTCAAGTTTACAGTAAATATACTTGTTGTTGAGAACACTAACAGATTCAAGTCTATAGTAAATGTACTTGTTGTTGAGAACACTAACAGATTCAAGTCTATAGTAAATGTACTTGTTGTTGAGAACACTGATAGATTCAAGTTTACAGTAAATGTACTTGTTGTTGAGAACACTGACAGATTCAAGTTTACAGTAAATGTACTTGTTGTTGAGAACACTAACAGATTCAAGTTTACAGTAAATGTACTTGTTGTTGAGAACACTAACAGATTCAAGTCTATAGTAAATGTACTTGTTGTTGAGAACACTAACAGATTCAAGTCTATAGTAAATGTACTTGTTGTTGAGAACACTGACAGATTCAAGTTTACAGTAAATGTACTTGTTGTTGAGAACACTGACAGATTCAAGTTTACAGTAAATGTACTTGTTGTTGAGAACACTAACAGATTCAAGTCTATAGTAAATGTACTTGTTGTTGAGAACACTAACAGATTCAAGTCTATAGTAAATGTACTTGTTGTTGAGAACACTAACAGATTCAAGTCTATAGTAAATTTACTTGTTGTTGAGAACACTGACAGATTAAAGTTTACAGTAAATGTACTTGTTGTTGAGAACACTAACAGATTCAAGTCTATAGTAAATGTACTTGTTGTTGAGAACACTAACAGATTCAAGTCTATAGTAAATGTACTTGTTGTTGAGAACACTAACAGATTCAAGTCTATAGTAAATGTACTTGTTGTTGAGAACACTAACAGATTCAAGTCTATAGTAAATGTACTTGTTGTTGAGAACACTGACAGATTCAAGTCTACAGTAAATGTACTAGTTGTTGAGAATTGAGAACACTAACAGATTCAAGTCTATAGTAAATGTACTAGTTGTTGAGAACACTAACAGATTCAAGTTTACAGTAAATGTACTTGTTGTTGAGAACACTGACAGATTCAAGTTTACAGTAAATGTACTGGTTGTTGAGAACACTAACAGATTCAAGTCTACAGTAAATGTACTTGTTGTTGAGAACACTGACAGATTCAAGTCTACAGTAAATGTACTAGTTGTTGAGAATTGAGAACACTAACAGATTCAAGTTTACAGTAAATGTACTGGTTGTTGAGAACGCTGACAGATTCAAGTCTACAGTAAATGTACTTGTTGTTGAGAACACTAACAGATTCAAGTCTACAGTAAATGTACTTGTTGTTGAGAACACTAACAGATTCAAGTCTACAGTAAATGTACTAGTTGTTGAGAATTGAGAACACTAACAGATTCAAGTTTACAGTAAATGTACTGGTTGTTGAGAACGCTGACAGATTCAAGTCTACAGTAAATGTACTTGTTGTTGAGAACACTAACAGATTCAAGTTTACAGTAAATGTACTGGTTGTTGAGAACGCTGACAGATTCAAGTCTACAGTAAATGTACTTGTTGTTGAGAACACTAACAGATTCAAGTCTACAGTAAATGTACTTGTTGTTGAGAACACTAACAGATTCAAGTCTACAGTAAATGTACTGGTTGTTGAGAACACTAACAGATTCAAGTCTACAGTAAATGTACTGGTTGTTGAGAACACTAACAGATTCAAGTCTACAGTAAATGTACTGGTTGTTGAGAACACTAACAGATTCAAGTCTACAGTAAATGTACTTGTTGTTGAGAACACTAACAGATTCAAGTCTACAGTAAATGTACTTGTTGTTGAGAACACTAACAGATTCAAGTCTACAGTAAATGTACTGGTTGTTGAGAACACTAACAGATTCAAGTCTACAGTAAATGTACTGGTTGTTGAGAACACTAACAGATTCAAGTCTACAGTAAATGTACTGGTTGTTGAGAACACTAACAGATTCAAGTCTACAGTAAATGTACTGGTTGTTGAGAACACTAACAGATTCAAGTCTACAGTAAATGTACTGGTTGTTGAGAACACTAACAGATTCAAGTCTACAGTAAATGTACTTGTTGTTGAGAACACTAACAGATTCAAGTCTACAGTAAATGTACTTGTTGTTGAGAACACTGACAGATTCAAGTTTACAGTAAATGTACTTGTTGTTGAGAACACTAACAGATTCAAGTCTACAGTAAATGTACTTGTTGTTGAGAACACTAACAGATTCAAGTCTACAGTAAATGTACTTGTTGTTGAGAACACTGACAGATTCAAGTTTACAGTAAATGTACTTGTTGTTGAGAACACTAACAGATTCAAGTCTATAGTAAATGTACTTGTTGTTGAGAACACTAACAGATTCAAGTCTACAGTAAATGTACTTGTTGTTGAGAACACTAACAGATTCAAGTCTACAGTAAATGTACTTGTTGTTGAGAACACTAACAGATTCAAGTCTACAGTAAATGTACTTGTTGTTGAGAACACTAACAGATTCAAGTCTACAACACTTAGATATTCAAGTCCGTAGTAACTTCCCAGTTATTCAGAGTTTGAAAAGTTTGTAATAAATTACAATATTTTATTATTAATATTGAAATGTTGATACAAAAGGTAATGTCTAATGAATGGAGTCTGAAAATTGGTAGTTACAATGAACGTAATGGGTGATGGATGGAAGTTATAGTATTTATTTCAGATAACTGGTTTGGACTCTCTCCCACATTATAGCTTGCACACTGGGATCCTTTCAACTAGTGCAGCATTTCTAGTATTTGTTTGGGCTTGTTTTAGTTTATATAACATTATATGTATACTGTATATAGAATAAGGAGTAATGAGTTATAAGTTAATATATATAAAATATGCAATGAAAACAGAGAAATAAAATCATATTAGCGACTACAGAAGGAGACTTGTAGCTTGGATGTGTAGCTTTCAGTTACACAATCAGTTTCTTCTCTGGGTTTATACATATTAAATGTTAACATATTAGAAATATCTCGTTTATATATTGTGAAAATTGTGAAGCAAAACGTCGTATTTTATCCCTAAGATCACATTATTGTTACACCACTGCCATACATACATACATATATATATAGCACTAAACACATGTGAATCCTTCATCATCGTGACTGACTTAATAGTTGATACATTTCTACAATAAATAACAAATTCTTACAATATCGTCTACCAGGGTATTACAGTTTTACTTAATAGTTGACACATTTCCACACTAAATAACAAATTCTTACAACATCGTCTACCAGGGTATAACAGTTTCACTTAATAGTTGACACATTTCCACACTAAATAACAAATTAATCAGTGATGACGAGAAACCCACTTGTTGAGAAATTTATATGCAAAAACGGCTCGTTTGGGCTGAGAAAACACTTTTACATAGAAGAGCGAACAACGTTTCGACCTTCTTCGGTCATCGTCAGGTTCACAAAGAAAGAGGTAACTGACCGGAAGCTGACCACATGTTTGAAAGGGGTTGTGTAACTGAGTGTTGCAATGTAGAGGGCGGTATTAGATGTTTGAATATATAATTTTATTTTATTATATTAATATAGGTATAATGGCGTTCCTTTATATTGGTTTATTTTGGGTTTAAGTTGTTGTATAAGTAAGGCTTTTTTAATATAAATATAAAATTCAATATAAAAGTCTCTCCAATATAAAAGTCGTGGCAGTTATTACATTGTATTTTATAAATAATGTTGGTGTGGTGTTTGTCAGTGTAGTTTTTACATAGTATAGACCTCAGTTTTGTGCCGGGTTTTTGAATAAATTTGGTAATAATTGGAAAATTAATTAATTCGACCGAAGAAGGTCGAAACGTTGTTCACTCTTCTATGTAAAAGTGTTTTCTCAGCCCAAACGAGCCGTTTTTGCATATAAATAACAAATTCTTACAATATCGTCTACCAGGGTATAACAGTTTCACTTAATAGTTGACACATTTCCACACCAAATAAGAGATTCTTACAATATCATCTACCAGGATATAACAGTTTCACTTAATAGTTGATACATTTCCACACTAAATAATAGATCCTTACAATATCGTCTACTAGGGTATAACAGTTTTACTTAATAGTTGACACATTTCCATACTAAATAAGAGATCCTTACAATATCGTCTACCAGGGTATAACAGTTTCACTTAATAGTTGACACATTTCCACACTAAATAAGAGATCCTTACAATATCGTCTACCAGGGTATAACAGTTTCACTTAATAGTTGACACATTTCCACACCAAATAAGAGATTCTTACAATATCATCTACCAGGATATAACAGTTTCACTTAATAGTTGACACATTTCCACACTAAATAATGGATCCTTACAATATCGTCTACTCGGGTATAACAGTTTTACTTTATAGTTGACACACTTCCACACTAAATAAGAGATCCTTACAATATCGTCTACCAGGGTATAACAGTTTGACTTAATAGTTGACACATTTCCACACTAAATAAGAGATCCTTACAATATCGTCTACTAGGGTATAACAGTTTTACTTAATAGTTGACACATTTCCACACCAAATAAGAGATTCTTACAATATCACTACCGGGATATAACAGTTTCACTTAATAGTTGACACATTTTCACACTAAATAAAAGATCCTTACAATATCGTCTACCAGGGTATAACAGTTTTACTTAATAGTTGACACATTTCCACACTAAATAAGAGATCCTTACAATATCGTGTACCAGGGTATAACAGTTTGACTTAATAGTTGACGCATTTCCACACTAAATAAGAGATCCTTACAATATCGTCTACCAGGATATAACAGTTTTACTTAATAGTTGACACATTTCCACACTAAATAACAGATCCTTACAATATCGTCTACCAGGGTATAACAGTTTTATTTAATAGTTAACACATTTCCACACTAAATAACAGATCCTTACAATATTGTCTACCAGGGTATAACAGTTTTACTTAATAGTTGACACATTTCCACACTAAATAACAGATCCTTACAATATCGTCTACCAGGGTATCACAGTTTTATTTAATAGATAACACATTTCCACACTAAATAACAAATTCTTACAATATCGTCTACCAGGGTATTACAGTTTTACTTAATAGTTGACACATTTCCACACTAAATAACAAATTCTTACAATATCGTCTACCAGGGTATAACAGTTTCACTTAATAGTTGACACATTTCCACACTAAATAAGAGATCCTTACAATATCGTCTACCAGGGTATAACAGTTTCACTTAATAGTTGACACATTTCCCACCAAATAAAAGATTCTTACAATATCATCTACCAGGATATAACAGTTTCACTTAATAGTTGACACATTTCCACACTAAATAATAGATCCTTACAATATCGTCTACTCGGGTATAACAGTTTTACTTAATAGTTGACACATTTCCATACTAAATAAGAGATCCTTACAATATCGTCTACCAGGATATAACAATTTGACTTAATAGTTGACACACTTCCACACTAAATAAGAGATCCTTACAATATCGTCTACCAGGGTATAACAGTTTTATTTAATAGTTGACACATTTCCACACTAAATAAGAGATCCTTACAATATCGTGTACCAGGGTATAACAGTTTGACTTAATAGTTGACGCATTTCCACACTATATAAGAGATCTTTACAATATCGTCTACCAGGGTATAACAGTTTTACTTAATAGTTGACACATTTCCACACTAAATAACAGATCCTTACAATATCGTCTACCAGGGTATAACAGTTTCACTTAATAGTTGACACATTTCCACACTAAATAACAAATTAATCAGTGATGACGAGAAACCCACTTGTTGAGAAATTTATATGCAAAAACGGCTCATTTGGGCTGAGAAAACACTTTTACATAGAAGAGCGAACAACGTTTCGACCTTCTTCGGTCATCGTCAGGTTCACAAAGAAAGAGGTAACTGACCGGAAGCTGACCACATGTTTGAAAGGGGTTGTGTAACTGAGTGTTGCAATGTAGAGGGCGGTATTAGATGTTTGAATATATAATTTTATTTTATTATATTAATATAGGTATAATGGCGTTCCTTTATATTGGTTTATTTTGCGTTTAAGTTGTTAATAAGTAAGGCTTTTTTAATTTTGCGTTTGTTTATGTTTGTTTCTTTATTTAGTATTTGAGTGTTTTCTATGGTTATGTTGTGTTTATTTGACTTGCAGTGTTCGAAAACGTGTGAAGGTGACTTTTTATGTTCTTTGAATCTGGTTTCCATTTTTCTACTTGTTTCTCCAATATAGAAGTCGTGGCAGTTATTACATTGTATTTTATAAATAATGTTGGTGTGGTGTTTGTCAGGGTAGTTTTTACATAGTATAGACCTCAGTTTTGTGCCGGGTTTTTGAATAAATTTGGTATTAATTGGAAAATTAATTAATTCGACCGAAGAAGGTCGAAACGTTGTTCGCTCTTCTATGTAAAAGTGTTTTCTCAGCCCAAACGAGCCGTTTTTGCATATAAATAACAAATTCTTACAATATCGTCTACCAGGGTATAACAGTTTCACTTAATAGTTGACACATTTCCACACCAAATAAGAGATTCTTACAATATCATCTACCAGGATATAACAGTTTCACTTAATAGTTGACACATTTTCACACTAAATAATAGATCCTTACAATATCGTCTACGAGGGTATAACAGTTTTACTTAATAGTTGACACATTTCCATACTAAATAAGAGATCCTTACAATATCGTCTACCAGGATATAACAATTTGACTTAATAGTTGACACATTTCCACACTAAATAAGAGATCCTTACAATATCGTCTACTAGGGTATAACAGTTTTACTTAATAGTTGACACATTTCCATACTAAATAAGAGATCCTTACAATATCGTCTACCAGGATATAACAATTTGACTTAATAGTTGACACATTTCCACACTAAATAAGAGATCCTTACAATATCGTCTACCAGGGTATAACAGTTTCACTTAATAGTTGACACATTTCCACACTAAATAAGAGATCCTTACAATATCGTCTACCAGGGTATAACAGTTTCACTTAATAGTTGACACATTTCCACACCAAATAAGAGATTCTTACAATATCATCTACCAGGATATAACAGTTTCACTTAATAGTTGACACATTTCCACACTAAATAATAGATCCTTACAATATCGTCTACTCGGGTATAACAGTTTTACTTAATAGTTGACACATTTCCATACTAAATAAGAGATCCTTACAATATCGTCTACCAGGATATAACAATTTGACTTAATAGTTGACACACTTCCACACTAAATAAGAGATCCTTACAATATCGTGTACCAGGGTATAACAGTTTGACTTAATAGTTGACACATTTCCACACTAAATAAGAGATCCTTACAATATCGTCTACCAGGGTATAACAGTTTTACTTAATAGTTGACACATTTCCACACCAAATAAGAGATTCTTACAATATCACTACCGGGATATAACAGTTTCACTTAATAGTTGACACATTTTCACACTAAATAATAGATCCTTACAATATCGTCTACTAGGGTATAACAGTTTTACTTAATAGTTGACACATTTCCACACTAAATAAGAGATCCTTACAATATCGTCTACCAGGATATAACAATTTGACTTAATAGTTGACACATTTCCACACTAAATAAAAGATCCTTACAATATCGTCTACCAGGGTATAACAGTTTTACTTAATAGTTGACACATTTCCACACTAAATAAGAGATCCTTACAATATCGTCTACCAGGGTATAACAGTTTGACTTAATAGTTGACACATTTCCACACTAAATAAGAGATCCTTACAATATCGTCTACCAGGATATAACAGTTTTACTTAATAGTTGACACATTTCCACACTAAATAACAGATCCTTACAATATCGTCTACCAGGGTATAACAGTTTTATTTAATAGTTAACACATTTCCACACTAAATAACAGATCCTTACAATATCGTCTACCAGGATATAACAGTTTTACTTAATAGTTGACACATTTCCACACTAAATAAGAGATCCTTACAATATCGTCTACCAGGGTATAACAGTTTTACTTAATAGTTGACACATTTCCACACTAAATAAGAGATCCTTACAATATCGTCTACCAGGGTATAACAGTTTTATTTAATAGTTGACACATTTCCACACTAAATAACAAATTCTTACAATATCGTCTACCAGGGTATAACAGTTTTACTTAATAGTTGACACATTTCCACACTAAATAACAAATTCTTACAATATCGTCTACCAGGGTATAACAGTTTCACTTAATAGTTGACACATTTCCACACTAAATAAGAGATCCTTACAATATCGTCTACCAGGATATAACAGTTTCACTTAATAGTTGACACATTTCCACACCAAATAAGAGATTCTTACAATATCATCTACCAGGATATAACAGTTTCACTTAATAGTTGACACATTTCCACACTAAATAAGAGATCCTTACAATATCGTCTACCAGGGTATAACAGTTTTACTTAATAGTTGACACATTTCCACACTAAATAAGAGATCCTTACAATATCGTCTACCAGGATATAACAGTTTGACTTAATAGTTGACACATTTCCACACTAAATAAGAGATCCTTACAATATCGTCTACCAGGGTATAACAGTTTGACTTAATAGTTGACACATTTCCACACTAAATAAGAGATCCTTACAATATCGTCTACCAGGGTATAACAGTTTTATTTAATAGTTGACACATTTCCACACTAAATAAGAGATCCTTACAATATCGTCTACCAGGGTATAACAGTTTGACTTAATAGTTGACACATTTCCACACTAAATAAGAGATCCTTACAATATCGTCTACCAGGGTATAACAGTTTTACTTAATAGTTGACACATTTCCACACTAAATAACAGATCCTTACAATATCGTCTACCAGGGTATAACAGTTTCACTTAATAGTTGACACATTTCCACACTAAATAACAGATCCTTACAATATGACGAGAAACCCACTTGTATGACAGTTTATATGCTTAATAGTTCATTTGGGCTTTCCACACTTTTACATAGAAGAGCGAACAACGTTTCGACCTTCTTCGGTCATCGTCAGGTTCACAAAGAAAGAGGTAACTGACCGGAAGCTGACCACATGTTTGAAAGGGGTTGTGTAACTGAGTGTTGCAATGTAGAGGGCGGTATTAGATGTTTGAATATATAATTTTATTTTATTATATTAATATAGGTATAATGGCGTTCCTTTATATTGGTTTATTTTGCGTTTAAGTTGTTGTATAAGTAAGGCTTTTTTAATTTTGCGTTTGTTTATGTTTGTTTCTTTATTTAGTATTTGAGTGTTTTCTATGGTTATGTTGTGTTTATTTGACTTGCAGTGTTCGAAAACGTGTGAAGGTGACTTTTTATGTTCTTTGAATCTGGTTTCCATTTTTCTACTTGTTTCTCCAATATAGAAGTCGTGGCAGTTATTACATTGTATTTTATAAATAATGTTGGTGTGGTGTTTGTCAGTGTAGTTTTTACATAGTATAGACCTCAGTTTTGTGCCGGGTTTTTGAATAAATTTGGTATTAATGGAAAATTAATTATTTCACACTAAATAAAGATCCTTACAATATCGTCTACCAGGGTATAACAGTTTTACTTAATAGTTGACACATTTCCACACTAAATAAGAGATTTTACAATATCGTCTACCAGGGTATAACAGTTTCACTTAATAGTTGACACATTTCCACACTAAATAAGAGATTCTTACAATATCATCTACCAGGATATAACAGTTTCACTTAATAGTTGACACATTTCCACACTAAATAATAGATCCTTACAATATCGTCTACCAGGGTATAACAGTTTTACTTAATAGTTGACACATTTCCACACTAAATAAGAGATCCTTACAATATCGTCTACCAGGATATAACAGTTTGACTTAATAGTTGACACATTTCCACACTAAATAACAGATCCTTACAATATCGTCTACCAGGGTATAACAGTTTTACTTAATAGTTGACACATTTCCACACTAAATAACAGATTCTTACAATATCGTCTACCAGGGTATAACAGTTTTACTTAATAGTTGACACATTTCCACACTAAATAAGAGATCCTTACAATATCGTCTACCAGGGTATAACAGTTTTACTTAATAGTTGACACATTTCCACACTAAATAAGAGATCCTTACAATATCGTCTACCAGGGTATAACAGTTTTACTTAATAGTTGACACATTTCCACACTAAATAAGAGATCCTTACAATATCGTCTACCAGGGTATAACAGTTTTACTTAATAGTTGACACATTTCCACACTAAATAAGAGATCCTTACAATATCGTCTACCAGGGTATAACAGTTTTACTTAATAGTTGACACATTTCCACACTAAATAACAGATCCTTACAATATCGTCTACCAGGGTATAACAGTTTTACTTAATAGTTGACACATTTCCACACTAAATAAGAGATCCTTACAATATCGTCTACCAGGGTATAACAGTTTTACTTAATAGTTGACACATTTCCACACTAAATAACAGATCCTTACAATATCGTCTACCAGGGTATAACAGTTTTACTTAATAGTTGACACATTTCCACACTAAATAACAGATCCTTACAATATCGTCTACCAGGGTATAACAGTTTTACTTAATAGTTGACACATTTCCACACTAAATAACAGATCCTTACAATATCGTCTACCAGGGTATAACAGTTTCACTTAATAGTTGACACATTTCCACACTAAATAAGAGATCCTTACAATATCGTCTACCAGGGTATAACAGTTTCACTTAATAGTTGACACATTTCCACACTAAATAAGAGATTCTTACAATATCGTCTACCAGGATATAACAGTTTCACTTAATAGTTGACACATTTCCACACTAAATAAGAGATCCTTACAATATCGTCTACCAGGGTATAACAGTTTTACTTAATAGTTGACACATTTCCACACTAAATAAGAGATCCTTACAATATCGTCTACCAGGGTATAACAGTTTGACTTAATAGTTGACACATTTCCACACTAAATAAGAGATCCTTACAATATCGTCTACCAGGGTATAACAGTTTTACTTAATAGTTGACACATTTCCACACTAAATAAGAGATCCTTACAATATCGTCTACCAGGGTATAACAGTTTGACTTAATAGTTGACACATTTCCACACTAAATAAGAGATCCTTACAATATCGTCTACCAGGGTATAACAGTTTTACTTAATAGTTGACACATTTCCACACTAAATAACAGATCCTTACAATATCGTCTACCAGGGTATAACAGTTTTACTTAATAGTTGACACATTTCCACACTAAATAACAAATTAATCAGATCCTTACAATATCGTCTACCAGGGTATAACAGTTTTACTTAATAGTTGACACATTTCCACACTAAATAAGAGATCCTTACAATATCGTCTACCAGGGTATAACAGTTTTACTTAATAGTTGACACATTTCCACACTAAATAAGAGATCCTTACAATATCGTCTACCAGGGTATAACAGTTTTACTTAATAGTTGACACATTTCCACACTAAATAAGAGATCCTTACAATATCGTCTACCAGGGTATAACAGTTTTACTTAATAGTTGACACATTTCCACACTAAATAAGAGATCCTTACAATATCGTCTACCAGGGTATAACAGTTTTACGGGTTTTAATAGTTGACACATTTCCACACTAAATAACATTTCCACACTAGATCCTTACAATATCGTCTACCAGGGTATAACAGTTTTACTTAATAGTTGACACATTTCCACACTAAATAAGAGATCCTTACAATATCGTCTACCAGGGTATAACAGTTTTACTTAATAGTTGACACATTTCCACACTAAATAAGAGATCCTTACAATATCGTCTACCAGGGTATAACAGTTTTACTTAATAGTTGACACATTTCCACACTAAATAAGAGATCCTTACAATATCGTCTACCAGGGTATAACAGTTTTACTTAATAGTTGACACATTTCCACACTAAATAAGAGATCCTTACAATATCGTCTACCAGGGTATAACAGTTTTACTTAATAGTTGACACATTTCCACACTAAATAAGAGATCCTTACAATATCGTCTACCAGGGTATAACAGTTTTACTTAATAGTTGACACATTTCCACACTAAATAAGAGATCCTTACAATATCGTCTACCAGGGTATAACAGTTTTACTTAATAGTTGACACATTTCCACACTAAATAAGAGATCCTTACAATATCGTCTACCAGGGTATAACAGTTTTACTTAATAGTTGACACATTTCCACACTAAATAAGAGATCCTTACAATATCGTCTACCAGGGTATAACAGTTTTACTTAATAGTTGACACATTTCCACACTAAATAAGAGATCCTTACAATATCGTCTACCAGGGTATAACAGTTTTACTTAATAGTTGACACATTTCCACACTAAATAAGAGATCCTTACAATATCGTCTACCAGGGTATAACAGTTTTACTTAATAGTTGACACATTTCCACACTAAATAAGAGATCCTTACAATATCGTCTACCAGGGTATAACAGTTTTACTTAATAGTTGACACATTTCCACACTAAATAAGAGATCCTTACAATATCGTCTACCAGGGTATAACAGTTTTACTTAATAGTTGACACATTTCCACACTAAATAAGAGATCCTTACAATATCGTCTACCAGGGTATAACAGTTTTACTTAATAGTTGACACATTTCCACACTAAATAAGAGATCCTTACAATATCGTCTACCAGGGTATAACAGTTTTACTTAATAGTTGACACATTTCCACACTAAATAAGAGATCCTTACAATATCGTCTACCAGGGTATAACAGTTTTACTTAATAGTTGACACATTTCCACACTAAATAAGAGATCCTTACAATATCGTCTACCAGGGTATAACAGTTTTACTTAATAGTTGACACATTTCCACACTAAATAAGAGATCCTTACAATATCGTCTACCAGGGTATAACAGTTTTACTTAATAGTTGACACATTTCCACACTAAATAAGAGATCCTTACAATATCGTCTACCAGGGTATAACAGTTTTACTTAATAGTTGACACATTTCCACACTAAATAAGAGATCCTTACAATATCGTCTACCAGGGTATAACAGTTTTACTTAATAGTTGACACATTTCCACACTAAATAAGAGATCCTTACAATATCGTCTACCAGGGTATAACAGTTTTACTTAATAGTTGACACATTTCCACACTAAATAAGAGATCCTTACAATATCGTCTACCAGGGTATAACAGTTTTACTTAATAGTTGACACATTTCCACACTAAATAAGAGATCCTTACAATATCGTCTACCAGGGTATAACAGTTTTACTTAATAGTTGACACATTTCCACACTAAATAAGAGATCCTTACAATATCGTCTACCAGGGTATAACAGTTTTACTTAATAGTTGACACATTTCCACACTAAATAAGAGATCCTTACAATATCGTCTACCAGGGTATAACAGTTTTACTTAATAGTTGACACATTTCCACACTAAATAAGAGATCCTTACAATATCGTCTACCAGGGTATAACAGTTTTACTTAATAGTTGACACATTTCCACACTAAATAAGAGATCCTTACAATATCGTCTACCAGGGTATAACAGTTTTACTTAATAGTTGACACATTTCCACACTAAATAAGAGATCCTTACAATATCGTCTACCAGGGTATAACAGTTTTACTTAATAGTTGACACATTTCCACACTAAATAAGAGATCCTTACAATATCGTCTACCAGGGTATAACAGTTTTACTTAATAGTTGACACATTTCCACACTAAATAAGAGATCCTTACAATATCGTCTACCAGGGTATAACAGTTTTACTTAATAGTTGACACATTTCCACACTAAATAAGAGATCCTTACAATATCGTCTACCAGGGTATAACAGTTTTACTTAATAGTTGACACATTTCCACACTAAATAAGAGATCCTTACAATATCGTCTACCAGGGTATAACAGTTTTACTTAATAGTTGACACATTTCCACACTAAATAAGAGATCCTTACAATATCGTCTACCAGGGTATAACAGTTTTACTTAATAGTTGACACATTTCCACACTAAATAAGAGATCCTTACAATATCGTCTACCAGGGTATAACAGTTTTACTTAATAGTTGACACATTTCCACACTAAATAAGAGATCCTTACAATATCGTCTACCAGGGTATAACAGTTTTACTTAATAGTTGACACATTTCCACACTAAATAAGAGATCCTTACAATATCGTCTACCAGGGTATAACAGTTTTACTTAATAGTTGACACATTTCCACACTAAATAAGAGATCCTTACAATATCGTCTACCAGGGTATAACAGTTTTACTTAATAGTTGACACATTTCCACACTAAATAAGAGATCCTTACAATATCGTCTACCAGGGTATAACAGTTTTACTTAATAGTTGACACATTTCCACACTAAATAAGAGATCCTTACAATATCGTCTACCAGGGTATAACACTTAATAGTTGACACATTTCCACACTAAATAAGAGATCCTTACAATATCGTCTACCACATTTTGAGTCCTTACAATATCGTCTACCAGGTATAACATGATAGTTGACACATTTTTACTTAATAGTTGACACATTTCCACACTAAATAAGAGATCCTTACAATATCGTCTACCAGGGTATAACAGTTTTACTTAATAGTTGACACATTTCCACACTAAATAAGAGATCCTTACAATATCGTCTACCAGGGTATAACAGTTTTACTTAATAGTTGACACATTTCCACACTAAATAAGAGATCCTTACAATATCGTCTACCAGGGTATAACAGTTTTACTTAATAGTTGACACATTTCCACACTAAATAAGAGATCCTTACAATATCGTCTACCAGGGTATAACAGTTTTACTTAATAGTTGACACATTTCCACACTAAATAAGAGATCCTTACAATATCGTCTACCAGGGTATAACAGTTTTACTTAATAGTTGACACATTTCCACACTAAATAAGAGATCCTTACAATATCGTCTACCAGGGTATAACAGTTTTACTTAATAGTTGACACATTTCCACACTAAATAAGAGATCCTTACAATATCGTCTACCAGGGTATAACAGTTTTACTTAATAGTTAAATAGACACATTTCCACACTAAATAAGAGATCCTTACAATATCGTCTACCAGGGTATAACAGTTTTACTTAATAGTTGACACATTTCCACACTAAATAAGAGATCCTTACAATATCGTCTACCAGGGTATAACAGTTTTACTTAATAGTTGACACATTTCCACACTAAATAACAGATCCTTACAATATCGTCTACCAGGGTATAACAGTTTTACTTAATAGTTGACACATTTCCACACTAAATAAGAGATCCTTACAATATCGTCTACCAGGGTATAACAGTTTTACTTAATAGTTGACACATTTCCACACTAAATAAGAGATCCTTACAATATCGTCTACCAGGGTATAACAGTTTTACTTAATAGTTGACACATTTCCACACTAAATAAGAGATCCTTACAATATCGTCTACCAGGGTATAACAGTTTTACTTAATAGTTGACACATTTCCACACTAAATAAGAGATCCTTACAATATCGTCTACCAGGGTATAACAGTTTTACTTAATAGTTGACACATTTCCACACTAAATAAGAGATCCTTACAATATCGTCTACCAGGGTATAACAGTTTTACTTAATAGTTGACACATTTCCACACTAAATAAGAGATCCTTACAATATCGTCTACCAGGGTATAACAGTTTTACTTAATAGTTGACACATTTCCACACTAAATAACAGATCCTTACAATATCGTCTACCAGGGTATAACAGTTTTACTTAATAGTTGACACATTTCCACACTAAATAAGAGATCCTTACAATATCGTCTACCAGGGTATAACAGTTTTACTTAATAGTTGACACATTTCCACACTAAATAAGAGATCCTTACAATATCGTCTACCAGGGTATAACAGTTTTACTTAATAGTTGACACATTTCCACACTAAATAAGAGATCCTTACAATATCGTCTACCAGGGTATAACAGTTTTACTTAATAGTTGACACATTTCCACACTAAATAAGAGATCCTTACAATATCGTCTACCAGGGTATAACAGTTTTACTTAATAGTTGACACATTTCCACACTAAATAAGAGATCCTTACAATATCGTCTACCAGGGTATAACAGTTTTACTTAATAGTTGACACATTTCCACACTAAATAAGAGATCCTTACAATATCGTCTACCAGGGTATAACAGTTTTACTTAATAGTTGACACATTTCCACACTAAATAAGAGATCCTTACAATATCGTCTACCAGGGTATAACAGTTTTACTTAATAGTTGACACATTTCCACACTAAATAACAGATCCTTACAATATCGTCTACCAGGGTATAACAGTTTTACTTAATAGTTGACACATTTCCACACTAAATAACAGATCCTTACAATATCGTCTACCAGGGTATAACAGTTTTACTTAATAGTTGACACATTTCCACACTAAATAAGAGATCCTTACAATATCGTCTACCAGGGTATAACAGTTTTACTTAATAGTTGACACATTTCCACACTAAATAAGAGATCCTTACAATATCGTCTACCAGGGTATAACAGTTTTACTTAATAGTTGACACATTTCCACACTAAATAAGAGATCCTTACAATATCGTCTACCAGGGTATAACAGTTTTACTTAATAGTTGACACATTTCCACACTAAATAAGAGATCCTTACAATATCGTCTACCAGGGTATAACAGTTTTACTTAATAGTTGACACATTTCCACACTAAATAAGAGATCCTTACAATATCGTCTACCAGGGTATAACAGTTTTACTTAATAGTTGACACATTTCCACACTAAATAAGAGATCCTTACAATATCGTCTACCAGGGTATAACAGTTTTACTTAATAGTTGACACATTTCCACACTAAATAAGAGATCCTTACAATATCGTCTACCAGGGTATAACAGTTTTACTTAATAGTTGACACATTTCCACACTAAATAACAGATCCTTACAATATCGTCTACCAGGGTATAACAGTTTTACTTAATAGTTGACACATTTCCACACTAAATAAGAGATCCTTACAATATCGTCTACCAGGGTATAACAGTTTTACTTAATAGTTGACACATTTCCACACTAAATAAGAGATCCTTACAATATCGTCTACCAGGGTATAACAGTTTTACTTAATAGTTGACACATTTCCACACTAAATAAGAGATCCTTACAATATCGTCTACCAGGGTATAACAGTTTTACTTAATAGTTGACACATTTCCACACTAAATAACAGATCCTTACAATATCGTCTACCAGGGTATAACAGTTTTACTTAATAGTTGACACATTTCCACACTAAATAAGAGATCCTTACAATATCGTCTACCAGGGTATAACAGTTTTACTTAATAGTTGACACATTTCCACACTAAATAAGAGATCCTTACAATATCGTCTACCAGGGTATAACAGTTTTACTTAATAGTTGACACATTTCCACACTAAATAACAGATCCTTACAATATCGTCTACCAGGGTATAACAGTTTTACTTAATAGTTGACACATTTCCACACTAAATAAGAGATCCTTACAATATCGTCTACCAGGGTATAACAGTTTTACTTAATAGTTGACACATTTCCACACTAAATAAGAGATCCTTACAATATCGTCTACCAGGGTATAACAGTTTTACTTAATAGTTGACACATTTCCACACTAAATAAGAGATCCTTACAATATCGTCTACCAGGGTATAACAGTTTTACTTAATAGTTGACACATTTCCACACTAAATAAGAGATCCTTACAATATCGTCTACCAGGGTATAACAGTTTTACTTAATAGTTGACACATTTCCACACTAAATAAGAGATCCTTACAATATCGTCTACCAGGGTATAACAGTTTTACTTAATAGTTGACACATTTCCACACTAAATAAGAGATCCTTACAATATCGTCTACCAGGGTATAACAGTTTTACTTAATAGTTGACACATTTCCACACTAAATAAGAGATCCTTACAATATCGTCTACCAGGGTATAACAGTTTTACTTAATAGTTGACACATTTCCACACTAAATAACAGATCCTTACAATATCGTCTACCAGGGTATAACAGTTTTACTTAATAGTTGACACATTTCCACACTAAATAAGAGATCCTTACAATATCGTCTACCAGGGTATAACAGTTTTACTTAATAGTTGACACATTTCCACACTAAATAAGAGATCCTTACAATATCGTCTACCAGGGTATAACAGTTTTACTTAATAGTTGACACATTTCCACACTAAATAAGAGATCCTTACAATATCGTCTACCAGGGTATAACAGTTTTACTTAATAGTTGACACATTTCCACACTAAATAAGAGATCCTTACAATATCGTCTACCAGGGTATAACAGTTTTACTTAATAGTTGACACATTTCCACACTAAATAAGAGATCCTTACAATATCGTCTACCAGGGTATAACAGTTTTACTTAATAGTTGACACATTTCCACACTAAATAAGAGATCCTTACAATATCGTCTACCAGGGTATAACAGTTTTACTTAATAGTTGACACATTTCCACACTAAATAACAGATCCTTACAATATCGTCTACCAGGGTATAACAGTTTTACTTAATAGTTGACACATTTCCACACTAAATAAGAGATCCTTACAATATCGTCTACCAGGGTATAACAGTTTTACTTAATAGTTGACACATTTCCACACTAAATAACAGATCCTTACAATATCGTCTACCAGGGTATAACAGTTTTACTTAATAGTTGACACATTTCCACACTAAATAAGAGATCCTTACAATATCGTCTACCAGGGTATAACAGTTTTACTTAATAGTTGACACATTTCCACACTAAATAAGAGATCCTTACAATATCGTCTACCAGGGTATAACAGTTTTACTTAATAGTTGACACATTTCCACACTAAATAAGAGATCCTTACAATATCGTCTACCAGGGTATAACAGTTTTACTTAA
Source organism: Tachypleus tridentatus (assembly GCF_004210375.1). NCBI lineage: Eukaryota > Metazoa > Arthropoda > Merostomata > Xiphosura > Limulidae > Tachypleus > Tachypleus tridentatus. Next base: position 123,200,468 of record NC_134828.1, on the reverse strand, counting down.
TAGTTGACACATTTCCACACTAAATAAGAGATCCTTACAATATCGTCTACCAGGGTATAACAGTTTTACTTAATAGTTGACACATTTCCACACTAAATAAGAGATCCTTACAATATCGTCTACCAGGGTATAACAGTTTTACTTAATAGTTGACACATTTCCACACTAAATAACAGATCCTTACAATATCGTCTACCAGGGTATAACAGTTTTACTTAATAGTTGACACATTTCCACACTAAATAACAGATCCTTACAATATCGTCTACCAGGGTATAACAGTTTTACTTAATAGTTGACACATTTCCACACTAAATAAGAGATCCTTACAATATCGTCTACCAGGGTATAACAGTTTTACTTAATAGTTGACACATTTCCACACTAAATAAGAGATCCTTACAATATCGTCTACCAGGGTATAACAGTTTTACTTAATAGTTGACACATTTCCACACTAAATAAGAGATCCTTACAATATCGTCTACCAGGGTATAACAGTTTTACTTAATAGTTGACACATTTCCACACTAAATAAGAGATCCTTACAATATCGTCTACCAGGGTATAACAGTTTTACTTAATAGTTGACACATTTCCATTTCCACACTAAATAAGAGATCCTTACAATATCGTCTACCAGGGTATAACAGTTTTACTTAATAGTTGACACATTTCCACACTAAATAAGAGATCCTTACAATATCGTCTACCAGGGTATAACAGTTTTACTTAATAGTTGACACATTTCCACACTAAATAACAGATCCTTACAATATCGTCTACCAGGGTATAACAGTTTTACTTAATAGTTGACACATTTCCACACTAAATAACAGATCCTTACAATATCGTCTACCAGGGTATAACAGTTTTACTTAATAGTTGACACATTTCCACACTAAATAAGAGATCCTTACAATATCGTCTACCAGGGTATAACAGTTTTACTTAATAGTTGACACATTTCCACACTAAATAAGAGATCCTTACAATATCGTCTACCAGGGTATAACAGTTTTACTTAATAGTTGACACATTTCCACACTAAATAAGAGATCCTTACAATATCGTCTACCAGGGTATAACAGTTTTACTTAATAGTTGACACATTTCCACACTAAATAAGAGATCCTTACAATATCGTCTACCAGGGTATAACAGTTTTACTTAATAGTTGACACATTTCCACACTAAATAAGAGATCCTTACAATATCGTCTACCAGGGTATAACAGTTTTACTTAATAGTTGACACATTTCCACACTAAATAAGAGATCCTTACAATATCGTCTACCAGGGTATAACAGTTTTACTTAATAGTTGACACATTTCCACACTAAATAACAGATCCTTACAATATCGTCTACCAGGGTATAACAGTTTTACTTAATAGTTGACACATTTCCACACTAAATAAGAGATCCTTACAATATCGTCTACCAGGGTATAACAGTTTTACTTAATAGTTGACACATTTCCACACTAAATAACAGATCCTTACAATATCGTCTACCAGGGTATAACAGTTTTACTTAATAGTTGACACATTTCCACACTAAATAAGAGATCCTTACAATATCGTCTACCAGGGTATAACAGTTTTACTTAATAGTTGACACATTTCCACACTAAATAAGAGATCCTTACAATATCGTCTACCAGGGTATAACAGTTTTACTTAATAGTTGACACATTTCCACACTAAATAAGAGATCCTTACAATATCGTCTACCAGGGTATAACAGTTTTACTTAATAGTTGACACATTTCCACACTAAATAAGAGATCCTTACAATATCGTCTACCAGGGTATAACAGTTTTACTTAATAGTTGACACATTTCCACACTAAATAACAGATCCTTACAATATCGTCTACCAGGGTATAACAGTTTTACTTAATAGTTGACACATTTCCACACTAAATAAGAGATCCTTACAATATCGTCTACCAGGGTATAACAGTTTTACTTAATAGTTGACACATTTCCACACTAAATAAGAGATCCTTACAATATCGTCTACCAGGGTATAACAGTTTTACTTAATAGTTGACACATTTCCACACTAAATAACAGATCCTTACAATATCGTCTACCAGGGTATAACAGTTTTACTTAATAGTTGACACATTTCCACACTAAATAAGAGATCCTTACAATATCGTCTACCAGGGTATAACAGTTTTACTTAATAGTTGACACATTTCCACACTAAATAAGAGATCCTTACAATATCGTCTACCAGGGTATAACAGTTTTACTTAATAGTTGACACATTTCCACACTAAATAACAGATCCTTACAATATCGTCTACCAGGGTATAACAGTTTTACTTAATAGTTGACACATTTCCACACTAAATAAAGAGATCCTTACAATATCGTCTACCAGGGTATAACAGTTTTACTTAATAGTTGACACATTTCCACACTAAATAAGAGATCCTTACAATATCGTCTACCAGGGTATAACAGTTTTACTTAATAGTTGACACATTTCCACACTAAATAACAGATCCTTACAATATCGTCTACCAGGGTATAACAGTTTTACTTAATAGTTGACACATTTCCACACTAAATAAGTTTTACTTAATAGATCCTTACAATATCGTCTACCAGGGTATAACAGTTTTACTTAATAGTTGACACATTTCCACACTAAATAAGAGATCCTTACAATATCGTCTACCAGGGTATAACAGTTTTACTTAATAGTTGACACATTTCCACACTAAATAAGAGATCCTTACAATATCGTCTACCAGGGTATAACAGTTTTACTTAATAGTTGACACATTTCCACACTAAATAACAGATCCTTACAATATCGTCTACCAGGGTATAACAGTTTTACTTAATAGTTGACACATTTCCACACTAAATAAGAGATCCTTACAATATCGTCTACCAGGGTATAACAGTTTTACTTAATAGTTGACACATTTCCACACTAAATAAGAGATCCTTACAATATCGTCTACCAGGGTATAACAGTTTTACTTAATAGTTGACACATTTCCACACTAAATAACAGATCCTTACAATATCGTCTACCAGGGTATAACAGTTTTACTTAATAGTTGACACATTTCCACACTAAATAACAGATCCTTACAATATCGTCTACCAGGGTATAACAGTTTTACTTAATAGTTGACACATTTCCACACTAAATAAGAGATCCTTACAATATCGTCTACCAGGGTATAACAGTTTTACTTAATAGTTGACACATTTCCACACTAAATAAGAGATCCTTACAATATCGTCTACCAGGGTATAACAGTTTTACTTAATAGTTGACACATTTCCACACTAAATAAGAGATCCTTACAATATCGTCTACCAGGGTATAACAGTTTTACTTAATAGTTGACACATTTCCACACTAAATAAGAGATCCTTACAATATCGTCTACCAGGGTATAACAGTTTTACTTAATAGTTGACACATTTCCACACTAAATAAGAGATCCTTACAATATCGTCTACCAGGGTATAACAGTTTTACTTAATAGTTGACACATTTCCACACTAAATAACAGATCCTTACAATATCGTCTACCAGGGTATAACAGTTTTACTTAATAGTTGACACATTTCCACACTAAATAACAGATCCTTACAATATCGTCTACCAGGGTATAACAGTTTTACTTAATAGTTGACACATTTCCACACTAAATAAGAGATCCTTACAATATCGTCTACCAGGGTATAACAGTTTTACTTAATAGTTGACACATTTCCACACTAAATACAGAGATCCTTACAATATCGTCTACCAGGGTATAACAGTTTTACTTAATAGTTGACACATTTCCACACTAAATAAGAGATCCTTACAATATCGTCTACCAGGGTATAACAGTTTTACTTAATAGTTGACACATTTCCACACTAAATAACAGATCCTTACAATATCGTCTACCAGGGTATAACAGTTTTACTTAATAGTTGACACATTTCCACACTAAATAAGAGATCCTTACAATATCGTCTACCAGGGTATAACAGTTTTACTTAATAGTTGACACATTTCCACACTAAATAACAGATCCTTAACAATAATAGTTGACACATTTCCACACTAAATAACAGATCCTTACAATATCGTCTACCAGGGTATAACAGTTTTACTTAATAGTTGACACATTTCCACACTAAATAACAGATCCTTACAATATCGTCTACCAGGGTATAACAGTTTTACTTAATAGTTGACACATTTCCACACTAAATAAGAGATCCTTACAATATCGTCTACCAGGGTATAACAGTTTTACTTAATAGTTGACACATTTCCACACTAAATAAGAGATCCTTACAATA